>NC_091220.1:13319659-13332159 GCF_040958095.1 Procambarus clarkii | reverse complement strand
CGTACTCGTGTCTTTAAATACAGTTTTGTATTAAATAAAATGAAGACGAGTTGTTTAGTGTTGGGAGGTAGGTGGGCAGGTCTGGCCTGGCCAGCCAGAAGGTGCTGGAGGTGGGCCGAGGGGCGGGGGGCAAAGGGGTGGGGGTATAGGGGGCAGAAGGGGGATAGGGGGGGGGGAGGGAGGGAGGGGAACCCGCTCTACCACACCAGACTGGGAGAGTTGAAGCCTGCTGCTCATGGCCTTGTTGCTCCCTCACTCACTCCATTGCACCCGCACCTGCATAATGCTCAATGCAGGTGGCAGCAGTCACAATCCTGTTGACCACAAGCATGAGTTCCTCTACCTCATGCTACACATCTCTTGGTAACACACGCCACTTTACCTTCACATATCTCAATAACACGGTCCAAGCCAATATGGGACATGTAAACAAAAGGGGTTTGGCGTGTTAAGAGAGCAAATCATGCTTACTCCAGACAATATACTGCAACTCCCACCTCTATATTGAACGCCCCTTCATGCAGGTCGGCGTTCAATCCCCGACCGTCCACAAGTGGTTGGGCACCATTCCTTCCCTCCACCGTCCCATCCCAAATTCTTATCCTGACCCCTTCCCAGTGCTATATAGTCGTAATGGCTTGGCGCTTTCTCCCTGATTGTCCCCAATAACTAGAAGCCTATGAATAACAAATACACAATGACAAATACCCTACACATGCTTATCAGACGCCCTATGACTGGAGAGACAGGACAGACGAGACTAAACTGGAGTGGAGGCTTATCTGTCAAGTAGAACAGCACTAGGCTAATGTGTCCCCCCCCCCCCCAACCACCACACACACACACACACACCGTCCGCCCGACATCCACACACCACATTCTTGCCCCGCCACACACCATGTAATATTAAACAGTGTATTCAATGCCTCCTCCACCTGAAGACATTTTCGCTGCTCCTCCACCACGAGGCTGTCGACAACTATTGACAACCACAGCCATTATAATTTATAATTATGTTAGCTTATGTGACAATTGTTACATTTTAACATAGTGATCTCCAGTTGGAATATATTAAAGGGAATTGTAGTTTCCACAGTATTAAACAGAAGGACACAGCCACTACATGTATGTATGTATGTATGTATGTCATCAATAAAATGAATATGCATTTTTACTTTATTTTAATACCAAAATACACAAATTACCAAAACTTCTAGTATTTAACAAATGAATTACTTAACTCTTCCGCCTGATGATTTTACCTAAATAAAACTTGTTTTATGATGAGTTAAATGATATAAAAAGTTGTAGAAAATATAAATATATACGTTATAAGTTTAGAATTAAGAAAGACTTGGGTAAATACTGGTTCAGTAACAGGGTTGTTGATTTGTGGAACCAATTGCCGCGTAACGTGGTGGAGGTGGGGTCCCTCGATTGTTTCAAGCGCGGGTTGGACAAGTATATGAGTGGGATTGGGTGGTTATAGATAAGAGCTGCCTCGTATGGGCCAATAGGCCTTCTGCAGTTACCTTTGTTCTTATGTTCTTATACTCAGGAGAATTGTATAATTGTCAAATATCATTATAAAATAT
The DNA here is from genome assembly GCF_040958095.1 of Procambarus clarkii. Lineage (NCBI taxonomy): Eukaryota > Metazoa > Arthropoda > Malacostraca > Decapoda > Cambaridae > Procambarus > Procambarus clarkii. The sequence continues at coordinate 13,330,564 of NC_091220.1, read as the reverse complement.
GATGAATGCTGATTTTTTGTTCTAGAACTATTTTTTTGTTCAAAACGCACCGTTATACAGTACTAAATATTACGTACATACATGCGTTCAAAAAATAATAATAATAAAGAATTGGAAGAAATTAATATTCGTTTTTACTTTAGCTGGATCAGCATATGCTAACCAAATTAACTTACTTCACAAACTAAAGTAGCTTATATACCATACCTTGCGTTGATTTCAGGGATTAACGTCCCCGCGGCCCGGTCTCTGATCAGGCACCCCCCCCCCTCATAATATTTTTAGACAAGTCCCAAAAAAGGACAAATTAACGTCCTCTTGAGGTGTCGGAGGACAGTGCTGAGAATCAGGATTGTCCTGCCTATTCAGGTGGCACCGCCCCTGTGCCAGGTAAGTTACGGGCTCACCATAGCCCGTGCTACTTGGAACTTGTTCCGAATAGCTGAATCTTTAACGACAACTGTTCAGGCACGTTTATTGAGACAAGAAAATACACCCTCAGAGGGCAACCCGTTCTCGCACTTGCTTCTAGTCAATATTGGCTTATTTAATAAATGCATTACTTAACCTATACCGTTGATAGGTTAAGTAATAATTGTAAATAAGAAGCAATAAGATGCTTATCTTAACATACTAAGAAGGTTAGGCGAGGTCGGTGTTTTCTATGAAGCTTTTCAAGGTAAACTAAAATATTCACAATCAATTAGTATGTCACATATGCACTTACTAAATAAGCCAATATTGACTGTGGGCAAGTGCGAGAACGGGTTGCAGAGGGATAGAGTCGCTTAGGCTATTTCTACCCTCCCTGTCCTGCCTCTCTGGCCATCCTAGCAGGGAGTGGTGTTGGCGAGTTGATGTCGGCAACACCCCTTTCATGCAGGCGATGAGTCACAATAACGTGGCTGAAGTATGATGACCAGACCACACACTAGAAATTGAAGAGACGACGACGTTTCGGTCCGTCCTGGACCATTCTCACAATCGACTTGAGAATGGTCCAGGACGGACCGAAACGTCGTCGTCTCTTCAATTTCTAGTGTGTGGTCTGGTCATCACCCCTTTCATCTCCACTACCCCCTTTATGACCTGTCCACATTCCCTACCCCTCACCTCACTCGTCTTAACAAACCTCCCATACCTTCACCTGACCCATTATTATTTACGGGCTCACCATAGCCCGTGCTACATGGAAATTTTATTCAGAGTAGCTGAATCTAAAACAACAACAACAACAACCTGACTCTTCTTCCCACCAAGACCTCACTACTGGTTTCCACTTTACAAGCCACGAATGGCCTCGTTATCGTTTCTCAAGGCCTCAAGCTGGGTTTTCTCCAGAGAATGGTCATTACTACAAGATTCCACAACCACCTGGGTAAGGAATTGTATATATATATATTAACACTTAAGTGACTAAGTGTTAATAAGTTATTAAGTTAATAAGTTATTATTAAGTTAATAAGTTATTATTAAGTTAATAAGTTATTATTAAGTTAAGTGAGTTTAGACCTGCGCGAAATATCACACCTACTCTGAGGCAATTTATGACTCGTCTATTTCACTAGAACACACCATCTGTTACCTAGCAGTAAAATAGGTACCTGGGTGTTAGTCAGCTGTCACGGGCTGCTTCCTGGGGGTGGAGGCCTGGTCGAGGACCGGGCCGCGGGGACAATAAAAGCCCCGAAATTATCTCAAGATAACCATTATGCAGTATGCGGAAATTTCACCCACTCGCTTTCCCCGGCTCTTGGAGGCATCCTCCTCCAAGCTCACTATAGCACAACAGGAATTATAACTTTAGAAATTTAATTAGTTCTGTCTTCGGCTGAAGTTTATGTCAGTCATTAGGTGTGGAGCGTCAGTCATTTGGTGTAGTGTTGTGTATATGACTCACAACCTCACTATTAAACATCTCTACTAAACAACCATGTTCGTAATATTAGCATTTGGCTTCAATTCTTGCTTCCCGTCGTGAAGTGTACACACACACACACACACACACACAATAGAACACATAAAAAGAATTACGTCTGCGGCATATGCGAGGCTGGCTAACATCAGAACAGCGTTCAGGAACCTGTGTAAGGAATCATTCAGAATCTTGTACACCACATATACAAGACCAATCCTGGAGTATGCGGCCCCAGCATGGAGCCCGTACCTTGTCAAGCACAAGACGAAGCTGGAAAAAGTCCAAAGGTATACCACTAGACTAGTCCCAGAACTAAGAGGCATGAGTTACGCGGAAAGGCTGCGGGAAATGCACCTTACGACACTAGAAGACAGAAGAGTGAGGGGAGACATAATCACAACCTACAAAATCCTCAGGAGAATCGACCGGGTAAACAAGGATAAACTATTCAACACTGGTGGGACGCGAACAAGGGGACGCAGGTGGAAACTGAGTACCCACATGAGCCACAGAGATATTAGAAAGAACTTTTTCAGTGTCAGAGTAGTTAACGGATGGAATGCATTAGGAAGTGATGTGGTGGAGGCTGACTCCATACACAGTTTCAAATGTAGATATGATAGAGCCCAATAGACTCAGGAACCTGTACACCAGTTGATTGACAGTCGAGAGGCGGGACCAAAGAGCCAGAGCTCAACCCCCGCAAGCACAACTAGGTGAGGTGAGTACACACACTTGTTATACGTCCTTTATGTGTAGCCACTTTAAAGGTCCAACACGTAATGATCATTCATATATTCTACTTAACTACACGTGTATTTATGAGCTATGACGAGTAATCTTAAGTGCTAAAACCATAACACAACCCTGACCCCATCTCGGGTCACAACCAACTTAATGGTACTGGTTATCTTGAGGTTATCTTGAGATGATTTCGGGGCTTAGTGTCCCCGCGGCCCGGTCCTCGACCAGGCCTCCTTTTTGTTATACACACACACCCCCGCACCCAGGAAGCAGCCCGTAGCAGCTGCCTAACACCCAGGTACCTATTTACTGCTAGATAACAGAGGCATCAGGGTGAAAGAAACATTTTGCTCATTTGTCTCCGCCTCCACCGGGGATCGAACCCGGAACCTGAGGACTACGAATCCGAAGCGCTGTTCACCCAGCTGTCAGGCGCCCTGATAGCACTAACATCCTCGAATTATTCCACGCAATTTGCAGGCGCTTTACAATTGTACTAAGAAACAAACACGACACAATAGGAGAGTTCTAGATACTGTAACCTTGTAGACTCTTGGGTTCCTCGGGTATATATATACTGTGATATACCGCTTGCGGGGTGAGGAAAGCCACAAGCTGGTGGCTCAAATATCACCCTCAGGATGGAGGTCGAGGAGGGCCCTTAGGCTAAGCGCCCTCCGGTACAACGACCTAACGCAACGACCCATTCAGAGTTAAGCTGTTGTCAGTTTCTGTATGAGGTTATGCCACAATCAAATACGTGCGGTTTCCATCTCTTGGTGGGAAGCATTCTCTCAGTGTTGACCAGACCAGACCACACACTACAAGGTGAAGGGACGACGACGTTTCGGTCCGTCCTGGACCATTCTCAAGTCAATCGACTTGAAGGGACGTCGTCGTCCCTTCACCTTCTAGTGTGTGGTCTGGTCAACATACTTCAGCCACGTTATTGTGACTCATCGCCTGCATTCTCTCAGTGGCTGGATTTACGTTGCTTTGAGGCATCGGATGGATAATAAAGAAATGAATGAATGTGCTCATTCATTCACTTAATGTGCACTTCTTCACTCAGCACACTGTGCACACACTGTACCCCTACACTGACACGTGTATAACCTCCCTCTTACTGAAGGTAATCGCCGCCGGAGTAAACAAATGCGGTGGTTTAGGGAAACTAAAAGCACCGTAATGTTGACGCTTCCTGGGACCAATGAGTATCGGCACCTGCAGGCTAGATGGGGTCTTCTTGAGATTTTAAGAATCTGCCTCGAATCTGACGCTTCTGGTCAGGTTAAACCGCTGCATATTTTACGGAGGGGACTGGAGAATGGGTTCTCCTACACCACTGAGAAGGGAAGGGACAATGGCGACTTTTCAAAGGAGAGATCCCGGAGAGGGAGACTACGACCCTTACACACCTACGACCTTTATACCTACGACCTCTGGTGTAGGCACAAAGCACACCAAAGGGAAAGTGGGGAGACAAATAGGTGAAGTTGGCTTATTAGCGTGTTACTGGCCTGACCTTTGACCCCGTACATCAAACACAAATGAGAAAATTGGGTCACACATAATGAGTTGATGTCTTCTGATCTGTTGGGTAGTGTGCCTTACTCTGGAGATGATTTTGGGGCTTAGTGTCCCCGCGGCCCGGTCCTCGACCAGGCCTCCTCGTTGCTGGACTGGTCAATGTAGGATACATTGTTGTTACAATAGTCTTTAGGTTGGAATGAACGCGTCGTGAACGCGTCACATGACAAGATGCTAACACACCAACCTGTCATCTTTGGGATTTTTTTTCAACAACAGGAAGTTAAGGGTCCTCTGGTTGGTTAGGTGGGCAGGAAATTCTCATAAAGTTTCAAATTTGCATGAAAAATGTTAATTCAAAGTTTCCTCTCCTAACCCTTCTGAGTAGGCCGGACGACTCAAACAGAAAACGGGACAGTACGTCACTTTTGTGAGTCTTTCTTTCATATTACGTCCACTTTTGGCCATAGTGCGCATACGAGCGAAAAGCGACGTTATTTTTAAGAGGACGGGTTGAACAGTGATCACAGCGAGAGCTGTAAACATAGCCAAAGTCTGAACTTGAATATACTGTATGTTTAGACTCGCTACTCCTCTTTATTGTTTATAAGTCAAGATCACTTACAAACGCTTATACAAATGTGATACAATTGTTACTAATATATTGGATGTGATCACATTCTTCAACATACAATATTACACACAGAGATCACACTAACGTGATGCAACATACAATATACAGTAGCCGGTGGGGAGCCGGTCGGCCGAGCGGACAGCACGCTGGACTTGTGATCCTGTGGTCCTGGGTTCGATCCCAGGCGCCGGCGAGAAACAATGGGTAGAGTTTCTTTCACCCTATGTCCCTGTTACCTAGCAGTAAAATAGGTACCTGAGATGATTTCGGGGCTTTAGTGTCCCCGCGGCCCGGTCCTCGACCAGGCCTCCACCCCCAGGAAGCAGCCCGTGACAGCTGACTAACACCCAGGTACCTATTTTACTGCTAGGTAACAGGGGTATAGAGTGAAAGAAACTCTGCCCATTGTTTCTCGCCGGCGCCCGGGATCGAACCCGGGACCACAGGATCAGAAGTCCAGCGTGCTGTCCACTCGGCCGACCGGCTCCCTGATGTGGTGTCTACATTAATTACCCCAACCACTTGGGCTGGACGGTAGAGCGACGGTCTCGCTTCATGCAGGTCGGAGTTCAATCCCCGACCGTCCAAGTGGTTGAGCACCATTCCTTGCCCCTCGTCCCATCCCAAATCCTTATCCTGACCCCTTCCAAGTACCATATATATGCGTAATGACTTGGTGCTTTCCCCCTGATAGTTCCGTTTTACATTATAATTCTTATCACTAGACATATTTCGCCGTGTATTGTTAATGTTGCATTAAGGCAGTGTCTGGGATGCTCCCGGACGCAGGTTCGAATCCTCGTCATGGCCCTCGTGGATTTGTTCATTTGATGCATCACGTTAGTGTGATCTCTGTGTAATTTATTGTTAATGTTATCCGTATCTATTTTTTTACAACTGCTTTTGGAGCGGCGCTATTTCGGCTATTTCCGATTGTTAACCGGTATTAGGAACCGTCTCCCTGTGTTACCCTAATGTGGTCCTGCACCCTTGATTGATCTTTAGTAAGCTGCACCTTTGATTGATCTTTAGTAAGCTGCACCTTTGATGATCTTTAGTAAGCTGCACCCTTGATGATCTTTAAGCTGCACCCTTGATTGATCTTTAGTAAGCTGCACCCTTGATGATCTTTAGTAAGCTGCACCCTTGATTGATCTTTAGTAAGCTGCACCCTTGATTGATCTTTAGTAAGCTGCACCCTTGATGATCTTTAGTAAGCTGCACCCTTGATTGATCTTTAGTAAGCTGCACCCTTGATGATCTTTAGTAAGCTGCACCCTTGATTGATCTTTAGTAAGCTGCACCTTTGATTGATCTTTAGTAAGCTGCACCCTTGATAGATCTTTAAGCTCTGTAACTGCGGGCCGCTCCAAGCAACAGCCTGGTGGACCAAGCTCTCAGACAAGCCATGGCCGGGTTTGGGTAGAGTAGAACAACTCCCAGAACCCCATCAAGCAGGTATCTTCTACCTATCGACTTGAGAATGGTCCAGGACGGACCGAAACATCGTCGTCCCTTCACCTTCTAGTGTGTGGTCTGGTCAACATACTTTAGCCACGTTATTGTGACTCATCGTCTGCACAGGTATCTTCTAAATTGTTTCCAGAAATTCTGTCATCACGGAGTCTGCCACATTTTCCGTTTTATGTCTCACAAGATGTCTGGAGCTGGATTTGTGAGGTATTCCAATCCTAAGCCAGACTTTAACAGGCGCTCTTATCTATTATTTGGTAACATCTAAAACGATTGTACTCAGATAAGCTATCTATTATTTCCTTGGCTTAGACTAATGAGAGTTTCCGGGAATGTTGCCAAAATATACCATTTGCATCGATGTGAAGACCAGCTATAATGTGGAAATTGTTAGTTCCGCGTGTTTTGTGATCTTGTGTGTGTGAAATGCTGTAGAGGGGTCAGTGGGGGAAGAGGAGGGAGGGAGGGGGAGGGAGGGAGAAGGAAGAGGGAGGGGGGGGGGGAAACAGTTGGAAGGAGGGACACATTACCATGTGTTGTGACAAGTCTGTGGTCCCCTATCACGTCTTCAAGGATTAATATATATCTGTGAACAAAGCCATCACAAGTAGCACACCGCCAGAAGAATAAATGACCGAGCAAAAGCTGCAACAATGGAGAAACTCTGGGCGTACACCCCAGCACTTCCTCCCAACACCTTTCTCACAACTTTCTTTTTTGTGAGAAGTGCTCCCACCCTCCCTACACCCTGTTGACACACTGCTGCTCCCACCCACCCTACACCCTGTTGACACACTGCTGCTCCCACCCACCCTACACCCTGTTGACACACTGCTGCTCCCACCCACCCTACACCCTGTTGACATCGGCAAGTGGTGGTGGTGTTGTTTAAGATTCAGCTACTGGGAACAAAAAGTTCTAAGTAGCACGGGCTATGGAGAGCCCGTAGTGGACTTACCTGGCACAGGAGCGGTGCTAATGTGTGTGCAAGTGATGTTATGTTATATGCCGCTTAGATCTACCGCCCCGGGGGTAAGGAGCACGGCCACAGATCTATACACCAGTCACTGCGACACATCCTAATAGGAAATTCTCAAAATGTGAAACTTGGAATGCAGATAATAATGCCCAGCGCTGGCATTATATAGTTAATTAACAGCAGAGTCATTCCATACAAACCTTGACACAGAAACTGAAAGATACTGGGTTTAGCCTCGTAACGACGACACGTAAATTAGTATATTCAGTAGGCACCGTTGAAATTACCACAAGTAAACAGCCAATCTACAGTGTGAAATTCATGACTTGTTTACAATTTCCTTTCACGTGGCCGCACTTCACAGGAGAAAAACGTCGCAGTTCAAGATAAGTATTAACCCATTTTCGTAATTTGCTCTGAGGAGCACTGAATAGAGGATAAATGCGCTCAATATTATCAGTGCGCAGTAGACATCAATTTAGATATTGACCAGACCACACCCTAGAAGGTGAAGGGACGACGACGTTTCGGTCCGTCCTGGACCATTCTCAAGTCGATTGTCAACATACTATAGCCACGTTATCGTGATTCATCGCCAGCATCAATTTAGATATCTTTAAGAAATGGTGAACATGCATCGTGTAGATGCCGCTATCCTCAAACAGAAAGGCAACTGCTAGCCGAGCAACCACTAGATATCATGACGAGCCGTAATAGACCAAACCGCTACTAATTGTGCCCCGTCAACCCAGTCATACAACCGCCAAGTTAAGGCGCGTCCCGACATCTGGCAACTAAATGTGAGTTGCCAGTTCATGAGAGTTCCTCCCTCATGCAGTCTCATGTACGCTCATTTACTGAATGCCTTTCTATATCGCAATGTCTATAATATTGCCTATTTTTACAACACTGTCGCCGTCATTAGAAAATGTAACTCGGGTGACTATTTATGCACATTAAGCGACATGTGTGTAAATACATGTGTGTAATTGACATGTGACTGTGTGTAAACAAACACAAACACAAACACACACACACACGTGGTGATGTGGCACCACTGATCAAATTAAACAGGCATTCCAGTAGTCCAGTTTCTTTGAAACAACTAGGACTGTTTTGGGTATCATTCAGGTGGAAAGACAGCAAGTTATCTTGAGATGATTTCGGGGCTCAGCGTCCCCGCGGCCCGGTCCTCGACCAGGCCTCGAGGCCCAAGTAGTCATAGCTGTGATCTACAACTTCCCAGAGAACCACAAAATATAAAACCAGAGTGTATATATAAAACCTTGTTTCCCCTTAAGGATAAATATCCTTCAAGGGAGAAACAGAGACCACAGATAAGATAGTAATGGGAGACTTCAATCATGACAAACTTGACTTGGAAACAATGGACCTGAACCAGAAGCATTGGCCCATGCTTTGATACAGTGCATGGAGGCAAAAGGAAGCAAAGAGACACTGGAAAAAATATAGAGAACACAGAACAGAGGGAAATTTTATGTATCCAAATGGACGAGAAACGAGTAAATAAATTTAGTTGTCGAGAAGTTAATGAGAATGACAAAGCAGCCAAAGCTAAGGAGCAACCTAAATTGCTCTATAGGAGAAAGATACTGGACAAACAGATGATCAGGCTACACACAAGAGGCGGCGGCCATAAAGAGAATAAGAAGTACAAATAATAGAAAGGTTGCAAGTTGAAACATGATTTGCTACTAGAGCTAAGATCCCTCACAGAACAGCTGCCAGCATGGGAATGACTCGCCGAAATGGTAGACACACCAGCAATAGTCAAGAAACAACTATAGCAACAGGATATGACAAGCTGTAGTTCATACAAGATATCGCTTTGGATATTAAAGGAAGCAACAGACGCATTGTATAGTCCCTTTGACATAGTTTAAGACATCTCTAGAAAGCTGGGAGCTTTCAGACTGTGCGCCAATTTACAGTGGGAAGACAAGAACTGAACTACAGACCAAATAAGCAACATTCCATGTAAATTACTAGAGACTGATCCAAACAGCGTTACACAAAACAGAAATATTGTCTTTAAACACCAATATGGATTTAGTTAAGGGTAATCCTGCTTGAGGAATTTATTAAGAGTTCTAAATAAACTAAAATAAAAAAGGAGGGATGGGCAGACTGCATATTCCTTGACTGTCAGGAAGCATGTGGAACACTCAGGCAGGAAGCTTTGTATCTTACATACAAGAGACTCTTGTTTAAGTTACAACAGCAGCCTGTAATATCTTGAAGAGTGTTCGAATGGGCAATAGAGTACCTCTCGGGAAGAAAGCAAAAGATTAGGCTACTGAGAGTACTCGAGATACCAGACTGGAGAGGTAACGAGCGGTGTACCACAAGGGTAGGTGTTAGCGCCCATCATTTCATTAGTGTATATTAACGACCCGACAAGAGGAAAGTGTCTTCATATCAGTGTTCGCAGATGATGCAAAACTAATGAGCCGAACCAGAAGAGCGGGGAAGCTGAATGTGATACCCTGTTAAAGGATCTTAACACGCTCTAGTGTCTGTCTGACAAACGCGGGCATGCACGCACGCACATAACCTAAATAAGCTTGTAGGGTTGCGCTTCAGCTCCTGGCTCTCGTCTTTCTAGCTACCGGTTGACGTTGGGAACGCTGGCGAGAACGGGCTGGTAGTATAGGACTAACAGATAAGTAAAACAACCACATTCAGCTTGAGATAAGATATGAAAGTGGTGGCTGCATAGTCATATAATATGAATGTCAGTTCACTACTCCCAGAGCATGGCATCCGCGTAACTTCCCCTGGCACTCAGCTGTGCCACACCCGTAGTAAACAGTGGTGCCACACCTGTAGCAACCTGACCATAACCACATGGAGGTGTTAATCAGCCACCTGGCTGTTAATCAGCCAGCTGGCTCTTAAACTACAATCATACATGTGCACTTAACTCTTATCCTAAGACTCCTCACGCGGGTAATCTACATACCTGAACGCACCATTCATGAAATATTCAGAAACATAGATAACCTACATCTAGAGACGTTTGAGCACGTTCCCTTTCACCTGATGCCTCTGCTCACCTAGCAGGAAACCAGCAACCCGGGAGTTTGGCAACAGTTGTGTGTGTTACATCCTCGGAATGGTCAGTACTTAGCCTAGAAGATTAAGAAGTAGTGTGGTACCATAGTTTGACCTTGAGTCGATGTAGCTTGACCTCGAGTCGACGTAGTTTGACCTCGAATCGACGCAGCTTAACCTTGAGTCGACGCAGCTTGACCTTGAGTCGACGTAGTATTCAACACCAACTCACGGCATACTTAAGACTACTAAACACGACGCACATCCAAGTTCATGAACGGTACTCACCTCGTTTGGTTCAGAGATTTCGAACAAGTCGAGTCTGTTGGCGTTCCACTGTTGTATAATATGACGCAAGTTCTCCCTCTCCTGGACACGCCTTGCTCCTGCGTCATCACCCATCTGCAATGTACAAAACGCCCCCGTAGTTGTTACACCATCATATACACACACATTTACTGAAGCAACAGCCTCGCTTCAATAATGGTGATAATACAATAATTGCATTTCAGGTGAATAAAATCATTACAAGTTCACAGCTAAGTAACTTTA
>NC_091220.1:13179659-13317159 GCF_040958095.1 Procambarus clarkii | reverse complement strand
AAATGTCTTTGATCAGAAAACTTCGATGCAATTGGCTAATGTTTTCTTATTGAAGGTATCTAGATCTCGCAATGAACTTCATTCTTCTGAACTATACTGGACGGTAGAGCGACGGTCTCGCTTCATGCAGGTTGGCGTTCAATCCCCGACGGTCCAAGTGGTTGGGCACCATTCCTTTCCCGCCGTCCCATCTCAAATCCTTATCCTGACCCCTTCTAAGTGTTTTACTTCCCTCATTGTTGAGTGGCCCGATCTATGCTCTGGTCCCAGAGTTCTACGCGCCAATCCCAGCATGGGGCCAAACTTGTCTTGTGATAACTTGATTTAAAGGGCTGTTGCGTGGAGCGACCTGCATGCTCACATATCTATTACAATCTAACTAGTCCGGCACTTCCTGCTAGAATGTTAATTTTTTTGAACATCTTCACTTAAGAGGAACCAGTCGAATAAAACCACACGAACGCTACAATGAAAACCGCTCCAACTGAACATACAACGAAGGTTTTTTTTAGCAAGAGGAAAAGGAGAACGGCTAAAAATGTCAAGATTATCACAAACTTTCTCCAATGCTAGAGGACACAAACGGTGCCCGCTACCAGAACCCCAATTCCAAGTGTTAATGAGAGCACTTACACAAATACAGTAACATCCTTTCTATTTGTCAACATTCAGGATGTAAAATGACGTATACCAAAGCCCACTTTATAGCTGGCCTCATAAATGAGACAAAGGCTGTGCTTGCATCCCTCACAAACTCGCACAAAGGAGTGTGAAATATGGATACCAGAGTAAAATCTTTAAAAGATGTGACAGGAAACACAGGCTACAGGGTGGGGTCAGTCTGTACATTAGTCACTCATCTGCATTCAGCTGCTAAACACCACAAATGATATGCTGGAAGTGCTCGGTTGTGAAGTTCATTGTTCTTCATAAAACTGGAAATTTGATTCCTATTTTAATTATGTTGGATGTTAGTGTGACCGTTCTATAGTATTTAGCCAAGGCTCTACTACATATGTGGGCCTGCGGGCCGCTGCAAGCAACAGCCTGGTGGACCAAACTGTCAAGTCAAGTGTGGCCTCGGGCCGGGCTTGGGGAGTAGAACAACTCCCAGAACCCCATCAACTAAGTATCCCTGTGAAGTGTAATCATATCTACTGATTTAAGTGTTTCTGATAAATACCATAGGGAAGGGGGGTAGGGTGCCCTTTCAGCCCGTCTTCTCCAGCATCTCTCGAACAAACATTAGAAATATTGCCGGAACAAAGGTGAATGTCTTAGAAAAGCAGATAGGGTCTTCCAAGAAGTGCCAGACCAACCGGGTTGAAGTGGATATGTGGGCCTTCGGGCCGCTCCAATCAACACCCTGATGGACCAAGTTATCACAAGTCGAGCCTGGCCCCTGGCCGGACTCGGGAAGTAGAACTCCAGAAACCCTCTCCAAAATAACGCCATTGAAGAGTAGGGGTGTACTAAGTAAACAAAGGCGTAGGTTACTAGATAACTCTTAAGAGCTAAACATAAAGGGCCCCAAGCTCTTTAACACTGCGCATAATGGAATATACTGGAAGGATAGGTTTCATACAGTAACAATACAATATACTGAAGTAAGAGATACGGTAAGAAGTGCAGAATAAATCCAATGAAAAGTTGGGGTGCCATAAGCACAATTAGAGAACAAGGTAAACTTGAGACCACCACAACGGTGGTGGTGTGTAGGCTACCGCGGACTGCGAGCAACAAACAGTTTGGCTGATCAGGTCAACCACAAGGCTTGGTAGTGTGCAGACCCCTATACTCCCCAGGAACAATCACTACCTCGTCCTGCCTTCGTAGGCCTTAGAGTAATGATAGCGAAATTTTAACTGGGTATGTGAGTGTACTTTAGTAAGAAAAAAATCATAAGTATTTGTTGATAATAGTTATATATAGCCAAGCAGGTAATGTGGCCAGGTTCGCAGATGGCCCCACTGGTTCTCCAAGCACCACATTCCCAGGCATCTAAGGTGATAGGTAGGCACTTGAAGCTCAGTACACCGCTGCCAATAATGACACTCTGGCCCACATCTGGTCCAGCCTGGAGATAATACTACTTTACCTACATTCCTCCCTCACCTGAGGGTTGTGTACGGCTCCCCCGCCCTTCTCCTGGAGGCCCGGTCCCTCACCACGCCTCCAAAGGTCAATAACACTATATTGTACTATACATCATAGCGGTTCGCGAACAGCCACCTTATCAGTGCGTGGGTCCATCGGTTAGGTAATTGTGTGTGTAGTGTTGGGTGGGTGGGCGTGTGTATGTGTAGTGTTGGGTGGGTGGGCGTGTGTGTGTGTGTGTGGGCGTGTGTGTGTGTGTGTGGGCGTGTAGTGTAAGTGTGGGCGTGTAGTGTAAGTGTGGGCGTGTAGTGTAAGTGTGGGCGTGTAGTGTAAGTGTGGGCGTGTAGTGTAAGTGTGGGCGTGTAGTGTAAGTGTGGGCGTGTAGTGTAAGTGTGGGCGTGTAGTGTAAGTGTGGGCGTGTAGTGTAAGTGTGGGCGTGTAGTGTAAGTGTGGGCGTGTAGTGTAAGTGTGGGCGTGTAGTGTAAGTGTGGGCGTGTAGTGTAAGTGTGGGCGTGTAGTGTAAGTGTGGGCGTGTAGTGTAAGTGTGGGCGTGTAGTGTAAGTGTGGGCGTGTAGTGTAAGTGTGGGCGTGTAGTGTAAGTGTGGGCGTGTAGTGTAAGTGTGGGCGTGTAGTGTAAGTGTGGGCGTGTAGTGTAAGTGTGGGCGTGTAGTGTAAGTGTGGGCGTGTAGTGTAAGTGTGGACGTGTAGTGTAAGTGTGGGCGTGTAGTGTAAGTGTGGGCGTGTAGTGTAAGTGTGGGCGTGTAGTGTAAGTGTGGGCGTGTAGTGAGTGTGGGCGTGTAGTGAGTGTGGGCGTGTAGTGAGTGTGGGCGTGTAGTGAGTGTGGGCGTGTAGTGAGTGTGGGCGTGTAGTGTGGGCGTGTAGTGAGTGTGGGCGTGTAGTGAGTGTGGGCGTGTAGTGAGTGTGGGCGTGTAGTGAGTGTGGGCGTGTAGTGAGTGTGGGCGTGTAGTGAGTGTGGGCGTGTAGTGAGTGTGGGCGTGTAGTGTGTGTATGTGGGCGTGTAGTGTGTGTATGTGGGCGTGTAGTGTGTGTATGTGGGCGTGTAGTGTGTGTATGTGGGCGTGTAGTGTGTGTATGTGGGCGTGTAGTGTGTGAGTGTGGGCGTGTAGTGTGTGTATGTGGGCGTGTAGTGTGTGAGTGTGGGCGTGTAGTGTGTGTATGTGGGCGTGTAGTGTGTGTATGTGGGCGTGTAGTGTGTGAGTGTGGGCGTGTAGTGTGTGAGTGTGGGCGTGTAGTGAGTGTGGGCGTGTAGTGTGTGTATGTGGGCGTGTAGTGTGTGTATGTGGGCGTGTAGTGTGTGTATGTGGGCGTGTAGTGAGTGTGGGCGTGTAGTGAGTGTGGGCGTGTAGTGTGTGTGGGCGTGCGTGTAGCATGAGTGAGTGAGTGTGAGAGTGAGTGAGAGTGGGGCGGGAGGCCGCCTACCTGTCCACCAACGTGCCCTCGGGCGACTCCAACACTCCTCCTCCCTTTACAACACCACTTTTTAAACGTTTACCACCCCACCCACCCCTCCCCCCTCACCCCACCAACCCCCTCCCCCCACCTTCAACACCTAAAGCCAACCACAACAGTTCAACACCACCATTTGACCGTCTTAAATGACTATTGACAGGTGACTACTTACTTTGCGCGAGGACAGGTAACAACGCCGTGCTTGTCACAGGTAATTCACTCAAAAAACTTGTACAATTCCCCTTAGAAATGACCGGTATGGCATATCTACGTCATCGTAGCATTCATTTACACATTTGTACACAAATCACAAGGATCACAACACTACTACTCCGTGTGACTACAGATATTCACAACTTGAGGGACCAACAACCCTCACCTCACCAAGGAAAGTTTACAACTGGTCACTCTAGCCTCCGGTGCGCATGCGCTGAAACTTTGAGCATCCAGAGTTAGATACGGATAATATTTTGAACTTGTAATGGGCTTAATAAGCACTTTCTTTTTACATTTCCTTTTGAGGAATTTTATTGTTATTCTTACTGCATATAAAAATTTAAAAGAATACATCTTAATATTCAAATTTCTTCCATAATCAATGGGATTGTAACACACATACGATTACTGGGCCCTCTCTCGGCAGGAGTCGTAACTATAGCAGGAGGCGGGAAACTGATGAGTAGTTATATATAGTCGTTTGCGTAGAATATTTTACTATTCTCTGAACACAAATATTATGCTGCACTCATAGAACATACTAAGCTTCTAAATCATTACAGTAAGGTGAAACGGGAATAAATAATGAAAAACATTATTTCTCTTAGGTAGTTTCTCACCGTCAATATTATGTATAATAATGCATAATATTATATATAATATACCTTTACCACTATCACTTATCAATATACCTTATATAATATACCTTACCACTATCTTTAACGTCCTCAACTATGTTGGAATAAAATGATAGCAAATTTGTTAAACATGAACGGCCGTTAGTAAAACCATGTTGTGAATCATTTATTAATCTATGTTTTTCAATATGATGACCAATGGTATTTACAATTATCGATTCAAGCAACTTTCCCATGTGCCGTGATGCAATGATGCAGCAGTACTGGGCCGGTGTAGTGTGAAATTACATAAAAAAATGTTGCTTTGGCCCTTGCAATGTGTAAGTGGCATGATGAAACATGAGACAGATGAACAAATAATAAACTTTACCATAATAATTAGTATAACAGAAAACAGTTCCTGCAAACACTTGGCTATTATAACGGAACAAACAAAACAAGCAAATGAAATCATTAATATGAATACAATATCAACTAATAAATAATAATAAATAAATGTTTATTCAGGTAAGGTACATACATACAAGAGATTTTACAAAAATTGAGATTTATAGAGAGAGCTAGCACATACAATGCCTAAAGCCACTATTACGCAAAGCGTTTCGGGCAGTTAGTATGTTTATTGAGACAAGAAAGAACTACATCTCAAGGGATAGAGTAGCTTAGGCTATCTCTACCCCCTCTAATACAATATTATTTTGCTCGAAACGCTATGCATACTAGTGGCTTTAGGTATTGTATGTACTAGCTCTATCTATACATCAATCAGAATGTTTGTAACTCTGCACCAATGTATGTACTTTTCCTAAATAAAATATTATTATTGTTATTATACTAGTGAGATGAAGACATCTACCATACCACTACGGCATCAGGCACAAAACGTAGGCTGGTAGCAGATGGCGATTGAAAGAAGCACTGATAACCCCCAAGAGCATCAGAGAACAAAAAGTTCCAAGTAGCACGGCCTATGGTGAGCCCTTAGTGGACTTACCTGGCACAGGAGCGGGGGCCCTATTTATACCCCCTGCTGGTGATGGCATCATGTCTTGTGTCAACTAGGGCAGTAACAAACAGCAGGCGGTAACTGCTAGTTTGCACCCGCACAACAGCTGGGTAGAGGCTGTGTAACTGCTAGTTAGAGGCAATTATTATTATACACTATACACTTATTATTATACACTTTTATTATACACTACTACTACTTGGTAGTAGTGGCTAACTAATATGTTGTTTAAGATTCGCTACCTGGAACAAAGTTCCAAGTAGCACGGGCTATGGTGAGCCCGTAGTTTGCAGAGGCACTCTGCCTGCCGGCAAGCTGTACCCGGCATTGTGTGGTACAGAGTGGTGGCGCGTGTGGCAGGTGGAGTATCTGTTGTAGGTTGTTGTTATAGATTCAGCTACTAGGAACAAGTTCCAAGAAGCACGGGCTATGGTGAGCCCGTAACTTACCTGGCACAGGAGCGGGGCAAGTAGCACGGGCTATGGCGAGCCTGCTGTTGTAGGACTGGTCTTGGGTGACATAGAGGTGAACTTCCAGTATGATGACATGAGAGGTAAGTGGAAGAGGCAGCTCCACTATGCAGGGGATTTACGTAACAACCCACAATAGATGTTAAGCTAATTATCTGATAGTTTGACGCAAGTGATCAATCTCCTTTCTTAAATAAATAAATAAATAAATAAATAAATAAATGTTTATTTAGGTAAGGTACATACATAAAGAGATTTTACAAAGTTTGTTGGGTTAATAGATAGAGCTATAGTACATACAATGCCTATAGCCACTATTACGCAAAGCGTTTCGGGCAGTTTCGGGTTTCTTGAAAATTGGTACCACATTAGCAACCTTTCACGACTTTGGCAATTTGCCTTACTAATGATTTATTAAATATGGTAGACAGTGGTTCGCAAAGGTCCTCTTTGCATTCTTTAAGCTACCCTGGCAAACACTTTGTCGGGCACTGGGGATTTGTTTGGCTTGAGTTTCACTATTTGTTTAATAGCAGCCTCCCTGGGTTATTAAATTTTTTGATTTTTTTTTTTAAATTTTGAAAAGCTGAAAAATTACAACAAAATAGAGTAACAAAAGGAATGTCATAATATTCCTAGTATGTATTTTGCATGTTGTATTTTTTCGATAAAAGCCTAACGTGTATAAATATGCTCTGGCTTCCTGTTCCCCCGACACAATGAATTATATAATTACAATTTATTTGAATTATAATTTACCTACGTAGAATTATCTGTTAGATTAAGGACCTGCCCGAAACGCTGCGCGTACTAGTGGCTTTACAAGATTGTAAATACTATGCTATGTATTCTCACAAACCCAATGTACCTTTTTGTATATAAGTAAATAAATAAATAATAAATATAGGACTCAATAGTTTTAAGCGTTGTTGCTTTCGGGAGTGCTGGGATTTCCTTACTTTTTTTGCTGAAATATAAGTGTTTTACCGTGTATGACACTTATATTTCAGTATCCAGATATAATGGAATATCACTGACTAGTACAGTGCATACAAAAGGAATATTCAGTTTAATGAGATTGACAACACTTCTCCTCAACAAGCTTGCATATAGATTGCTCGCTGGTGCGTTGAAGGATTCCATGACTATTTCTCTGTCCCTATTATCCTCCATTCCATTCGCTCTTAGGGTAGCTGAGATATATATATATATATATATATATATATATATATATATATATATATATATATATATATATATATATATATATATATATATATATATATATATATATATATATATATATATATATATATATATATATATATATATATTTTTTTTTATCTGTCATACCTGTGCACTACTGAAATGATAAGTATATAGCTGGCCGCCATCTGTTGTGCAAAAAGTAAAATCTAGCCTTTAATCATTTGTTCAAACCCTGACATGAGTTGGAGATCCTCCAAAAATATGGAAACGATAATTGGTTGCTAGGTATTCAGGCACTGTACCCATGTCCGAGATACAGTGCTAACTGGAAATCACCCACTGATATCACACTGAACCTGTCCTCAGAAGTGCACATGAAAAGAATATCATAAGCGGCATATGCTAGATTATCCAACATGAGAATTTCCTTTAGAAACTTATGTAAGGAATCATTCAGAACCTTGAATACCACATATGTCAGACAAATCATGAAATATGCAGCTTCAGCCTGGAGTTCATACGTAGTTAAACACAAGACAAAGTTACAGAAGATTCAGAGGTATTCCACCAAATTGGTTCCAGAGCTGGGAGCTTCAGTTACGAGGAAAGGCTACAGGAATTAAACTTCACGTCCCTAGAAGACACAAGAGTTAGGGGAGATATGATCACCAACAACAACATTTTCAGAGGAATTGACAGGGTGGACAGACTATTTAGCATGAGAAGAACACGAACAAGGGTATGTGGAGACTTAGTACTCAAATGAGCCGCAGAAACATTAGAAAGAATTTTTCTAGAGTTAGGGTAGTTAACAAATGGAGTGCATTAGGCAGTGATGTGGTGGAGGCAGACTCCATATACAGCTTCAAATGTAGATATGATAGAGCCCAGTAGGCTCAAAAATCTGCACACCAGTAGATTGACAGTTGAGAGGCGGGACCAAAGAGCTGAAGCTCATCCCCCACAAGCACAACTAGGTGAGTACTATGCTGGTGTCTGTTCACTAAGCGCGGCCTGTGCTGTAGCTGCCCCTATACCTTCTAACAACAACAATAACAAACCAAGTTCTTACATCGTCACTGACCCAAGACCAACAGCAACCTAACGTAAGGCTTGTATTCACGTAGTTGTGCTTGCGGGAGTTGAGCTCTGGCTCTTTGGTCCCGCCTCTCAACTGTCAATCAACTGGTGTACAGATTCCTGAGCCTACTGGCTCAGGAACATTTTCAAAATCCAATGGGTCTTTGGCATTTTCAGCTTCAGTGGGTAGGCAGTTCCATAGGTTTATAATCATGTAGGTTTTTCAGATATATAAATAAATTTGAGGCCAACTGTGATTATGTAGTTTAGTATTCCATGCACAACTTTATATAGGGCAATGCTGTATTTTTTCCATTTTTTACACTGTTTATGTACAGCACAGGATAGTATTTGTTGAAGTGTAAAGAATTTTCTGAGAATGATTCCTTGCTAGCTCTTTGGTGAAATGCTCTGGGCTCTGCCACACACCTACAAATTGTCACTTTTTGTGTGACTCTTCACCCCAGAAGGATCAATAACTTTTAACTAGTCTTGTCCACCTATTGACAGGACTGGAAACTCAATGGTGAGAATACGTTCATATCTTACAGAAAAAAAGTCGCTCACTATAACTCAAATAAACCCTGCAACCTACTCGACACTCCCTGCAAATGATTCTTGGTAATTAAAAAGTCGAGTTATTCTGAAACTAATGACTTCGTCTCCACCAGCTACATCAATCACCTCTAGGGGGCAGCCCTATTGTGTACAGGGTCGAAGAGAGCTGACCACTTCATTCTTAAGCCTTGCACTTGATTCACCATTTGCTTCTCTGCAGTGGCTAACAGACTTTTACATTAATTAAGTTTCAGAGCAGTTAACTGTAGTAAGACTACCTGTCATAGTGCAAGGTATTTATTGTTTAATAGTTCTCATCACAGGCATGGTTTGCATTCTACTTGTAGTCTGCTTTGACCTTGTTTTAGTACAATAGCCTTCCTTTGCCTTGATCTGGGAGGATCAATAACCAATATTGGTATCTTTCCCGAGATTTTTGGTGCTTTTTGGATGGTTTGATTCCTCTTGAATTGAACTTGAGCATTGGTATTGCTTTTGGGGACTACCTTCCAGCTGAGACCTTTTCAGCCGAGATTAGTCACCATGTGCTCCCACTACAAATAATTTATGATACTCAGAATCATTCGGGTGACTGTGGATTCATTCAGAATACTCAGAGATTCGGAATCCAAATTACTGAGGTCTTAAGGTGCAATATTCCTATGTACTGTAATGCAAGACTTGCATGGCATTGGGTTGGTTGATCCAGTTTACTGATGTTTCCTTCTCCATGAGGAGTTAGCTCGGGAAGCTACTGAAGGAAGCTTTCCTGGAAAATAAATAAAGGATTAAATAAAATGCCTCTTTCCGGTGGGTCTTTTTGTGGCTCCCTGTCCTCTTTCCTGAGTCTGTTTGTAGTTCATATCAGGCTTGCAAATGGTGTCCAAGCTGGTGTCTACCTTCTGGTGGCAGGGGGGATAAAATGTATTACACAGTACTGTAATAGGTTACTTGTCTTTCTGGGATAGTCACAAAAGAGTCTAACAATTTGTTAGTATTGGCTTGAGCCCAAGGGGAGCTACTGAGAAACCACTCAGAACTGGGCATTTAATTTCACTTAATATAATATTTTTTTTTCTTTTTAGCATCAGTATGAGTGAGGTCCACCAGTACACATTTGTAACAAAAACCAATCTTAATTCTGAACAACGGCAACTTTTTGACTTGGTGAGAGCTACTGGTATCATCATCCATCCTCAGCTGTTCAAGTTAGTACATACTGTAATATATATACAGTGGTTTAATTAAGTATCCATGTTATGGTCCTATTTGATCCTGTGTTTATTTGTTCTAAGTTCTTTTCTGGAATGACCTCCATAGTATCTTCCTGAGCTACCCATCTGGAACCTTGAAAATACCTTGAAAATTGTACACAACACGGTACAACACAGAAGATAACAGAGAAACTCTACTTTAAACAAGGTCAATATAGGAATCAAAGAGAGTTCTTTAATGGGATTGACTGGAATGGTTTATTGTTAGACAATGAAATAAATGAGATGCATGCCAAATTTTAATTTGTTTTAGTTTTGTGTGAAGTAGGAAGCCTGTATGTATATATACTTTAGGCTTGTATCAAGTTCCTCCCCCCCTCCCCCACAAGATTCAACTACTAATCCTTCCTAGGATACAACCCCACAACAGTTGCCTAACTCCCGGGTACCTATTTACTGCTAGGTGAACAGAGGCACTTAGTAAAATGAAACATGCTCAACCAATATTGTCTCTACTGTACCAGAAATTAAACCCAAGCTCCCCCAATTGCGAGTCAAGAAAAAAGCCAACTGTACTGCAAGATATACGCGGAAGGCACCCAAACATCTAGAGGAAATCAGAGAAGCAAGTACTGTATTTCCTTTTGAAATAGGGTTATGTCCATAGTTTTAAGAGCCTGTTATCGCCTGATTTTTAGGCTTTTTCTTCATAATATACTGAGTGATGTGCCATTGATATTTTGTACTTGTTTATAAATACTGTAATGGATTCGAGGAATACTGCCCTGGAGTAGAAGAATGCAGGCCTATATATAGTGAGTTTGTTGTAATATACCTGTACACCTTTCTGTACGAGCCAAGCTCATTAAATAGTTCTCAGGATCTTTTTACTTTCATTGTGTCCTTTACATTGCTAAACATATTATCTTATTATTCTTTTAGGGTTTCACTTGCAGAGGTTTATTTACTTTTTCTTGGTTTGCAATTGTTGTTATATATTTACAACATAACTAGGCATTCTTCATGTCACACGCCCACTAATTTCCTGTGATTTAAGGCTACTTGATCGTAGCAGCTCCTGTGTGCAGTCGTGGTGTACCACACACCCAAGAAGAGAACTATCAGTGGTAAAGAGGGAAACTGATGCCAGGTGGTTTTCTAAGAATTTTAGTGTTAAAATGTACTGTATTATATTATTGTAGCGGTAATCATATCCTTTTATCAGATACTGTACTCATGTTTGTATTAAAAAACATTGATTGGCTATAATATCATATTCATACTCCCCATCCCAGGACTATAATGGATCTTCTTGCCCAGAACATCCCACCACATGCACTTATCAATCTTTTGCGGGAGCTAAGCTGCAAGATACCATTTGAAGATGATGTGATTAATGAAAACATCTTGCAAGATAAAAATATCAGTGGTAATAATTTATAAAATGTTGATCAACTGAACTGGATATCTTTTGCAAGTAGGGAAAATTCACAAGCTTGATGGAAGAAAATTATGGAACATTAGTTATAGTACAAGCCTTGTATTACATTTGGTAAGTAATGATTGTTTGCATGATACAAACAGTGCAAATTTAAAACTGTGATGTATAATTTCTACCAAAATAGAATATTTACTATTATTATCTTGTTGAATAAGGAACATAATGGCCATATTAGCCAGTTTAATATACTTACGTGGCTCCTGCCGGGAAGGTGCATATGTGTACAGTATGATAGTTCAGAATATTTTAAGGTAAAAATGCGATTTGCCAATTAGACACTATTGATTGTTAGATACAATACTTAATGTAATGTACTTAATGTACTGTATAAACATGGTACTGTACTCAATGCAAAGAATTTAAATTTATGGTGATGAGCTTCAACAAAGCTATATTTTCTGGGGAAGCCCCATGTCCACAAGAAGCCTCAGTCCCAGAAGCTACTGTATCTCTTTGAGATGGCTCCCATATACTGTACTAGGTCACATCAGGTCACACCTATTGGGAACCAGAGCCAGGCCTTAATGACCCCCTACCCACCTCACAGAGGAGCAAGGAGCAGGTGATACTCTGTATCCCATTGGGAAAGCATCCATAAAGTCAGCAAACCAATAAAGACCATTGCTGGGTTCAAAGAACCAAAGCCTTAAAACTGCCAAACAAACTTCCCAATGTAAACAAATGATTGAATCTCTCAAAACTAGCATAGGCTTGTTAGCACTAACCCCTTGTCAATAGATGGAGAGAGTGGAGGTCCAGGTCTTCCATAGCCATCCAAGTCAGTTCTGGTGCTGATGTTGATACCTCTGGTTGTCTACTATAGAGCACTCGGGTCCGGGAAGCAAAGTACCTGCCATCCTTGGACTTTGCCCTGCAGGGACCATTGCTTTGTATTATTCTATATTTTAGTTAGCTTCATAAGTGCATTTTCTGTTTGGTTTGTATGGTGTGGACCTGGCTTGTAGATGCAAGGAAATGTATGTGTTCAGGGCTATCTTTCCTGTGTGCTCCATAGCGCTGCCATGCACTGACAAAGTTCTCTTCTCTGGTGTGTTCGAAATTCACTCTTTACAGGCTGGACCACTGGGGTGGGGTTTTTATCTAGTGTGTGTCAGGGGTCACCCAGAACCAAGGGTCATGGCACACCATGGCAGACCCATTGGTCTGAGTGAATATTTTGTCTGGGCAACCACATTAATTAGGCTGTGTTGGCTTATCTGTATAATTCCTGGCAACCATCCGCAGTGCCTGGACAGCCTGTTTGGTCAGTCTTTCAGGCTCTGTTAATTCCCTGCTGCTTTTGGTGCAGTTCATGGATACAGTATTGCCTTCTGAACCTGTTTTTGTCTTGTATGAGTTTGAGGGCTGTTCATCGGCCATGTCACTGGGTGATGATGACTGGACTGAGGTTTTAATGAGGTGAAAGACAGGACCACCTGTTGGTGGTAAGCCATAACAAGGGGGAGGGGAAGGATTGTTGTGGTTGTTGTTGTGCCCCCCCAGATTTTTGTTCTTAAGGACTTTTACATACAATACTGTAGTAAATTTTCTCATATTCACAACTCAAATCACCACACTTTTACATATACTATAGCCCCATTGACTTAACTGCATTTCAGTTTTGAGCATAGCTAAGCTTTTCTATTAACTTTTGTCTATCCTTATTAAACAAATATTAAGGAGACATGGTTGTATGTTCTTTTTCAAAATAGTTTTAGGCATGATCAAGACTTAAAAAAGAAAACCTAGCCATACTATATTTTTAAAATATAGTAGTCCCAGTCTCTCTTTTCCATGCTGAAAACTCTTTCACTATTATTATTATTATTATTATTATTATTATTATATATTGTATTAACATACAGCTTACCTGGCTTAGCACATTATGATAATTACTTATTTACTTTCATGACAATTTTTAGTAAATTTTTGTTTAGTAAAATTAAAGAAGCATTTGCAGTAATCAGATTTAATCCAATACTAGTACTGTACAGTATATATTCTGATGGACTAAAACTTATTTCCTCCTAAAGTAATGAAAAATACCAATAATTTTTTTATTAAAACAGGTTAATTGAACTTGAACTACTGAGAACTTGATTAGACATGTGGTCCACCCTCAGAACAGCACTTGGAGCACATCTACTTGGCTTAATTTGGCATTTTCAAATTAAAAACCAGAAAATTATAATCATACTGTTTGTTCATTACACTGTATTCATGTACTTGTACTGTATTTTAAGATCTTGTAATTCCAAGTTTAAATAATTTTACTTTGCAACTGCAATGATATTTAATTTATTTTATTTTATTTACTAATTTGTAGTATAAATGTGAACTTGATGAATATTCAAACGGTTGGATGTGGGTGTCACGGTCAGTCGGGTTAAATGCCATTGAAGCTGGTCAGTATTTCCATAAATATTCATGTGGGAAGTATGTTGATCAGACCACACACTAGAAGTTGAAGGGACGACGACGTTTCGGTCCGTCCTGGACCATTCTCAAGTCACAATCGACTTGAGAATGGTCCAGGACGGACCGAAACGTCGTCGTCCCTTCAACTTCTAGTGTGTGGTCTGATCAACATACTTCAGCCACGTTATTGTGACTCATCGCCTGCATTCATGTGGGAAGTCTTCCCAGTGGCTAGTGTGTCAGTGAGCCTGACAGGTTTCCTATCCTCGACAGTGCCATACCAGTCCTAATGTTTTTCTCAAGAGTAAGTGATGTCAGTCTGAGAAGATTAGGATCAGATACAGTGTTACGAAACATTGAGTATTAAGTTACAGAAACAACATTTTTGTCCATTTAGATATTAAATTTTAGTTCAAAATCTATAATGTAACAAATCATTCCTGCCAATTTGAGGATCAAGATATGTAGTTATAGTCAAAGAATTTATATCTACTCACACCAGTAAAATTTTACTTTTGTACTAAAGATTAAATATCAAAGTACTGTAACATTGAAATACAGTATAGTTTTAAGAAATTTATATACATGTAATATATATTTCCTGCCAAATACATTTTTCCTAGAGAAGATATTTCAAGAGTCTTATCAGATGAATAGAATATATATTATCAATTATTTTGGAATGAATAACAATTTATAATTTGAAAAGATGAGATACAGTGTGTGTGTGTGTGTGTATGTATATGTGTATATATATATATATATAATATATATACTGTATATATATATACACATACACATACAGTAGTATATATATATTTTTCATGTTAATAAACCTCTATATTCAATATTTTTTTTCTCATTGATCCTTTGCATACTGCCAAATAGCATTTATATGTAACAGGACAAATAGTTAATTTAGTTATAATAATCAATACCTTTCAGTTATCTTGCATCCCATCTACTCTAGCTTTCTCGCTGCACATCTCTGGGTTACACGATCTCTAACCAGATTTTTAGTAACTTATCAATCGATATTCAGCCTTACACCTAATTCAAGACAGTTGCCACTGTAGCTTTTAGTCTTGCAGACTCATCAGCCTCTAAGAGCATTGTGATTAACATTTTGCATTAAGTTATTGGGCCAAATTTTTCTCATCAAAATCCCTTAGCTTTAGAATTTAGGACTAAATGGAATATTTAGTTCCGAGATTTGAATTTTCCCCCAAAACTTTACTTGCAAAGCCTCAATAGTATCATATGACATACTGTACATATATCTGATTATGCTTTAGGCTTAAATTGAAAAAAATATTAAATGGCAACTTACTGTTCAACCCGTCCTCTTAAAAATAATGTCACTTTTCGCTCGTATGCGCACTATGGCCAAATTTGGACGTAATTTGAAATGAAATCGACTCACAAAAGTGACATACTGTTCCGTTTTCTGTTTGAGTCGTCCGACTTACTTGGCAAGGTTAAAAGAGGAAGCTTTCAATTAACGTTTTTCATAACTTTATGAGAATTTCTTGCCCATCTAACCTTTCAGAGGACCCTTAACTTACTGTTGTTGAAAAAAATCTCAAATTTATTTTAATTTTTTTTAATTTTCAAATTACGTCCATTTTCGGCCATACGGGCAAACGGCCAAAAGCGACGTTCTTTTAAGAGGACGGGTTGTACCGTTAGTACCAGATATTTTTGGCATCTCAAAGCATGATGCACCCCTAGCTGAGCCAACCAAGCATCAATCACCAAAGGACCCCTCTGAAAGGCAACTAACTCATTCTTTGTCAGAAAAGGAGGAGCCAGCTGCAAACGAACAAAATGCCCATCAGGGCCCAAAGAACAAAAACCCCACCCTCAGAGGAGAATTTCGTCTTGGTGGCAGTATGAAGTTCCTGGCAGTCCTTCCGTTTTCCTATCACTGCATAGGTGTACTTCTGTCTCTGATAGGGTTGTTCTGTCCTTTCGTGGTTGTTTCTGGACCATCGTCTTCTATCGGATACTGTCACCTCGTATTGTGTGGCGCTGGTGGAGCCGCTCCTGCTTGTGTTCGGTATTGATGGTATGTCTGCTCTGTTTCGTCAGCTGTCTCATGCACCGCCTGAGCCGTCCTGGTATTTGGACCGGGTGCTCTCTTTTTCTCTCTTCTCCTCGGTTTGTTGTGGTCCCTTCAATTCGGGGTTGTGTTTTCTTCGGCTTCTTTTTTCCTGTTGGCAATGGCCTCTGGGGGTCGGGTTGGGGAGCTTCATGCTCTCCTCCGGCACAGGGGTTTCAGCTCTTTTGGTCCTGTCATAGGTTTGTTCGGTTGCAGTCGTCTCCTTTTTTTCTGGCGATGTATGAGTCTGCTGCTTTCCGGAGGTGTCCTTGGGTTATTGATGCTTGGTTGGTGAGGCTGGGGGTGCATTATGTGTTGTTTGGTTGCGGCTCTGTCATTGTCTACGCGTCTTGGCCTCTCTGGCAGTGGCCGTGCTTTGGGTTGGCCGGGTTCCCTTCCCTCCTTCCTATTACAGGGTTTGGATCTCCCGGTCATCCGCAGGGTCCTTTGGTTTTGCCGGTTGACTTGTTTTTGTCTTCGGGCGCATGGCATCCACCTCCTGGGTCCTTCCCTCTTTTCCTTATCTTTGGCGAGGTAGCTCCGGGTTGCCAACAGAGCTCCCCCCGAAAACCAGCATTAAATGTAATGAAAAGCCACTTTCTGGGCCAGTCCAGGTTCCCCTGCATCCCTCCCTCACTCCTGTCAACGGTGTTTTTCACGTATTTTGACATCCAGCCTAAGAACTGGTGAGTGGATTGCCGGTCTAGGGATTCCCCTTCCCGGAGAGGGGCGGTTGCGTAGACAGCGGCGTGATGAAGTCAGGCTCGTTCGTTAATTTTCGTTTGGGGGAGTTCTGTCCACTCGTTCGGCTTTTGGTAGCAATTTTTCACCAGAATAGGGATTTGTTTTGGGGCGCCTACCTTCTAGGTGCCAGACCTGGTCGATGGCAGACATAGAATGCTCCCAACCACAGGGGGTTTCTATAGGTCACTACTGCTCGTGTCTTTCTGAGGGGGTCAGATTCTGGCTTGTGGTCACTGGTAGGCAAAAATTCCATGCACATTGACTGATGCCAGAAAGTTATACATATCCATATCAGCCTGGATAGCTCCGGGGAGTTGACGGGGCTTCCCCCAGAAAAGTACATTTTAAAATTTTATTGAAAGGTTAGAGCAATGAAAAGGGCATTTGCTTCAGAACTTTATTTTTCAGTGATATGGAAACTGAAATGGTAGACTCTACATACTGCTATAAATGACAATATCACTGACCTTGGTGAATTGCGACAAATGAATTATGTTTGATTTGTAGGCTTTCAAGGTTATTATGTACAGTACTCATACTGTATTCAGTGTAATATTTGATTAAGAATGATGACCAATCACATCTTGAGCTTATTGCAATTAATGAATTCATCATTATTTTCTGGTCATATTGTAAGAACTGATATGGCCAGCTACCTAAAATATATACAACATTCTTAAAGTAATCTATTCATGTCAAATACTAGAAACTAAATTCTCAGTTTGTTCTAAATGTAAAAATAAAGACAAATACCGAGTTTGTCAGTTCTGTCTTGGAAGAAAGTTCAGCTGGTTTTTTCGGTAGGACTAGATTGCTTACAATTAAAGAATACTGCCTTGTAGACTTTGCTAACAGGTTTACATAATACAACACAGCCAAGGGCCGTGCCCATATGCCACTGGTAAAATGATACATAATCAAAGTTACTCCACAAATATAAGGTCTAAAGAAGTTACATAAATATGCCCTTAAATATTTCTGTTACTTTTTTTTTGGTGCACCTTACAAGAAATCACTTACCTCTGAAAACATATGCAACACACACAGTTTTAGTGGGTAAACAGGTTTCAAACAAAAACAGCCTGCATGATCAAGATTTGACTTATGATGCTTGGATGCCATTCAAGCTGCAGAGAGTATAGCAGAGGTTCCAGAACCTACCTTGGGTAAACTCTTATGCACCCATGTATGTATGCCTGTATGCAAGTATGTATGTATGTGTGGGTTTGTATACATATACACACACACACACACACGTGTACATATGCACATACAAACACACGTACTCACAACTAAGTGAGTACATACATGTGTGCATGCAAGTACAGTGCACACAAATCTGATAACAAAAATGCACACACACACACACACATTAAATATTGTTTGTAGGGCACACTGCTGCTGCTAGAACCACTAATCATAGTGTTATACAGGCTTTCTTTGAGAAATCAAATATGCCAGTTTGGACTATACAATTTTTTGAATAAATAATACAAATATCTTTTAGATACGTATTCAAATATCATTTATGGCCATTTTTCCAATATCATAAACACTAATATAAGCCATAATAGGCAGACAAATGATTTTAACCAATTCCAATTACTGTTTGACAGTCTAAAACCTACACTACCATACAGATAATATAAATTATGTCGGGCACATTTAAGGACCTGACGGCGCAAAGAATAAATAGCTTATTGATTTCATAAGTAATCAACTATACAAATATCATAAACACCACATCCAAAGACAATGACTTATAATAAATATAAGATATATAGAACAAAGTTGTATGAAACATTGCAACAAAGCACAACAAATCATCACAGCAGGAATGTTGCGGCTACTGGTAAGAGTACTGATAAACGTAAAGAGAACCAGTTAGAACCAGAGAACCAGCACAACCAGTTATTCTACACCAGTACTGGAAAGATTTTTGTTGTTTTCGTTTTTTATCCAAAGAATTCTTACAGTCTGTTATGTTTGGAGACTTAATTTAAGCATGTGTGTGTCCCTGTGCCTCTGCACCCATCATGTACAGTGCAGTCTGAATGTGGATACAGTATATGATTAACTTTGTTGCACATATACGATGTATGCTAAAATTTTAACATACATTACCTGCATACACACATACATATATATACAAATATTGTGTGAATGTATTGATGTATATACAGTATGTATGTATGTATGTGTATATATATTATACATACAGTAAATATATACATAAACACCTACTTTTATACAGTACTCATACACATACATACAATACAGGTGCACCTCAAAAATCCAGATTATATCTTTCTAAGCCTGATCCGGTTTTCTGGACATTTGCCCTTTTTTTGCCTATTTACCACCACATTTTCTGCATTTTGTTATAGCAAGAGATACATGTTTCTGCATATTTAGACAAATACATATAAACAGTGATTTTGGTGGGGGGTATAATTATTATATCAATATACAAAAAATACTGTATTTGTTTACTTACATTTTTGGAGCAGAGATTGGGCTTCTTAACCCAGTGGTAGCAGGATATAGTTATAGTACTGTATAGTGTGTGCAGTGCAATACTAAGCCTTTCACATCATACTGTAAAGTACTTGATGCTGCATAAGCCACACATAAGCAGCATTATCCAGCTGGTCATATTTACTTGACTGCAATGTTTTTGTCACCACTTCTTCCACCACTGCTTGCCTTCTTACTGACAAACTCCATGATATCTTTCCTTAGTTTTTTATATCCAAATCGGTACTATCTTGAGGTTATCTTGAGATGATTTCGGGGCATTAGTGTCCCCACGGCCCGGTCCTCGACCAGGCCTCCACCCCCAGGAAGCAGCCCGTGACAGCTGACTAACACCCAGGTACCTATTTTACTGCTAGGTAACAGGGGCATAGGGTGAAAGAAACTCTGCCCATTGTTTCTCGCCGGCGCCTGGGATCGAACCCAGGACAACAGGATCACAAGTCCAGCATGCTGTCCGTTCGGCCGACCGGCTCTGCACTAGTACCTGTGACATACTCTGCCAATCATTTACTTGCCACACCATAATCTACTCTCTCTAATAACTACCTTTTTATCCATGGTAAGGAAGTTCCTTTTACCTTTACCGGCTCCATCTTATCCACTCTTGCTGGATGACATGGTTGCAAATCGCAGATAATTACTGGTGTATATATTCAACATGAACTCGGTGAAATGGCTCCAGTAGCAGGAGGTCATACTGCACGCTCACACAGGGAATACAAACACGCAAGCACTAGCTCACAGTGCTAGAAATGCACCAAAAAAATGCAAGAAACAAACTGTTTTGTGTAATTTATAGTGCAGTACAAGCTTTGTGAAACATTTCTAAAATATAACTACATTATTTTTAATACTATTTATACACAAAGAAATCAAGATTAGGAAGAATAAGAAAAATACTGCAATACAATTTGATGAAAATTATTTTTACATTAACTGTTGCTGGATGTCACTGCCTCCCTCTCCTGGAATTCCTGATGTTGTTTTACAAACCTGAATTTTGAAGAAAAATCCCGGAAGCAGATTTGGTTTGAACTTTATAGAGGAATCCCCTAAATCAAGGTCCAGATTTTTGAGGTGCCATTGCATATTAAACTCTTGACTTTATAATAACCTACTGACAGAGAGAAAAAAAAAAACATACAAAATACCATGAACAAAAAGAGTACAGTATTTATAAAATTGACAACAGAATATTTTCCCTAGCCATCTTACTGTATTTAATGGTTTTTTTTATCTGTAAAGATATTTCTTACTGTACTGTATTTTCTTTATCTAAAGTCACTTTTATAATTAAAAACAAAAACTATTTTTAAAGTGAGCATTTTCATGAAATAGTAAGGACCTTAGCAACAAATTCATTACCCACTTTGCAAACACAACAGCGAGCACAGAAACCTGAACCATAGCTGGACCATTGGTTACTACTGGACCATGAACCACAGCTGGACCATTGGTTACTACTGGACCATGAACCACAGCTGGACCATTGGTTACTACTGGACCATGAACTACAGCTGGACCATTGGTTACTACTGGACCATGAACCATAGCTGGACCATTGGTTACTACTGGACCATGAACCACAGCTGGACCATTGGTTACTACTAGACCATGAACCACAGCTGGACCATTGGTTACTACTGGACCATGAACCACAGCTGGACCATTGGTTACTACTGGACCATGAACCATAGCTGGACCATTGGTCATTACTGGACTATGAACTCTAATGAACATAAACACTACTGGACTATGAACCCTTCATGCCTTGCAAGATGTACTCTAGAAAAGTGAGAGATGGCATAAAGGGCTTTATTAACAAAAAATATATATGTTAAGATAATGTGACACCTGTATCAGCCACTATGTACAAATTGATAAGCTATACATTTAAGATTTAAATTAGTGAAACAACGAAAGAAATGTCACGACCTATAAATCTCAAACTGTGAATTGCAAAATTTGATGCGTATTACTACTGGCACACCAGTGCATTACTGTACATGATAAACTGGAACTCCAAGATCACTACTTCTCAATTCATTATGATCTTATTGAGTAGCATTACTGATAGATTCATGAACACAAATAAAGAAACAACTATATTGTAATGCATGAATGAAAGTTAAGCACTATGAGAGAGCTAAATAAAGAAAGCGTACACATTTTGTGCACTAGACATAGCACAACAACAACAGTAATCATGGAAATCATCAGCTACTGAAGGAAGAATACATATTTATACATACTTTACATCTGTATAGTACCGTTTTCTTACAGGATATTTAACACATTGTGATCAATTAAAAAATGATATTTATAAAAAGTCTATGAAAAGTTGCTACTGAAAAAATAAATATAGCATGCATAAAGAATTTATGAAAAAATACTATATTTATAGGAAAACATGTACATAGTACAATTTAAATAAGAAGTGCTTCTCCCTATTAAATATTGAGCAGCATGGAAACTTTTTAATAACTATTCTGAGATATATATACACCACTTAAACATGTCTTTGATCAACTGTCTAAATTAATAAGATGAAATCTTTACCAGTAAAATTAATATTACATTTTCAAACTTAAGTACTGTACTATTTATTTTGAATCCAAGGTTACCTGACAAAAATATTTAGAAAAAATCCAAAAATTTAAAAGTTCTCAAAATATTTTCTATACTGTACAGTAAATATACATCTTTTTTTTCTTGCCCTTCAACATTTTTTTATAAATTATATCTCTCTTACTTTTAAATTGAATGTAATCAGTTAAACTTAAAATGAACAGAGCAATATGGGCTTTATAGACATTGCAGCAAGTTATAGGAGTATAATATATACTATCAACTGTAAGATGTGATAAAACTAAATTAAACGTTGAGGTAAATTAGAATGTGTGAGCATTCCGACAAACTCCACAGCCAAGAGCAAACTCTTCTCCAGTGGGCGGATGCTGGACGTGGAGCGGACACTCTTCACCCTCCAACTGCTGGGCTCGAGGACCTGCACCACACCAAGTTAACAAAATAAGCCACACATATATGATGAAAGACAGTCAACATATCAAACAAAATAAAATCATTTGTTACGAGCTGGAATAAATGTTTCCACAATCAAGGCTTAATTGAACTGCTTAAATGTTTTATACCATATTTTGACTGGATTTTTTCTCCTGGCATCATTATCATTAAAATTGTTGCTGTTTCTCACTTTCATGGAGTGTGTGGGTATAATGTCAAAGACAAAGATAGACAGCAGAAGAGAAAATTATAAGTATAGATATTAAAAGCTGACACCCATACACTCACATTATATATGACAAACCCAGTCACATAATGGAGAACATGTAATTAAACATTGTGTTTGATTACATTGTAGAACTGAAAGTGATTTTGAAAAAGGGCAAGGAGCAAGAGAGAATACAGAAGAGGGGACTACAGGAGGGGGAGGGATTATTTACAGGATAATCAGTGGGAGAATGAAATGGAAGGAAAGTCGACAAATGACATGATGGAATTCATAACACAGAAATGCAAAGAAGCAACAGAACAATTCATACCTCTCAGGAGGGAAGCAGATGAAAGGAAAACAGCAAACCTATGGTTCAACAGTGAAAGGAGGAAAAGGAGAAGACAAAAAAGACATGGAAAAAGTAGAGGGACATGGGTACAGAGGCAAATAAGCAGGCACAAAAGAGGGAGAGGAAGGAGTACACAAGAATCAGTAGGGAAGCAGAGCAGCAGTTTGAAAATGACATTGCAGCAAAAGCAAAGATCCAACTTAAGTTCATGTACAGTAATTAGATTGCGGTGACAGGGAGGATCACTCTCTAAGATTGACAAATAAGTTGTGTGAGGAACTCGACAAGAAGTTCCAGAAGGTCTTCAACCCAGAACCAGACTGGGATCCAAGTAGAGGTGACAACAGATAACCAGAAATTACACTAGATAGAACTGAAATCAATGTAGAAGAGGTAAAAGAGGAAATGTAGAAAAGGTAAAACTACATTCAAATTCTAATCTTGGTGAAATATAATTCATACCAAAAAAGGATAAAAATGATTCTTACACACCTGCAGGACAGTGCGGTAGCTCAGCTTTTGGGATGTTTGTGACTCTCTGGAAGTCATCGTGACAAGCGTTACAAAAATGTGTGGTGCCAAAACAGAAGAACACTGCTACCGAGCAGCAGTACCGACACTTGTATTCCAAGAAATCTGTTCCATGCTTTGGACACATCTGTGCACGAGAGACGTCAGAGCATGCTCCACACACGAGTTCCCTAGGATCATATTCATCGCCAAGGCCAGCTTCTACATCACAGCGGGCTTCACCGCCATAATATGCCTGTTGTGCCAATCATAAATATCAGACACTTCATACTATAAAATGCTCTAGAAACAAATAGGTATAATACTGTATTACAAAATTTGCTTTGCAGTTTACGTTACTGTAACTAGTAAAATCAATATAAGTTAAATTAAATTGCAATCTATAATTTGTACAGTATTAAATAATACTTTGCTCCCTATTAAAGCTCATTTTCCTTGAGCATATGACCTCATGAAGAATCATTCAAAATATTTTAAATACAAGTGCTAAAAGCTGAAGAAATACATACCAGTATTGTTTACTGACATGATTATTAACTAAAAGAGACAGCTGTCACATATATACAAAATATATCAAGAATATGTGAACAAGTGTGGATTCTTTAACCCTTTGGGATACAATATCTTTAAATCAGGCTTTTCCGAGAGGGTCAAAAATCCAATGTTGAATGTAATGAAATACTTTTTACTGGAGGAGCCCTGGTGGCTCCTTGAAGCTATCTCACTGAAATTACTCCATACTAAAAAGTCACATCAGTTGCAGAAGTTCTGTTTGGCCTATTGGGGGATCAGAGCCAAAATCTGGCTTCTCATAGAAGTGCAGTGACAATTCACCACTACACTGGAAAAAGCCTTCATAAAGTCAGTAATGCTTTACAGACAACTGGAGGATTCACAGAAAATGAAGCCTTGAAACCACCAAACAACTCTACAAATGATTCACACAGAATCACTCAAGTCATCACATTGATGAGTCACTCAAACTAGCTTGAAACTCGTTAGTATTGATGACCACTACCAGGCAGCCTGGCCCCCAGACTCTCCATCTCAGTTCTGGAGCTGATGAACAACCCTATGAAAACATGAAAATGCTAGGTTCTTAGGGGTAGCATCCTAGTGGCTCTCTGAAATGAACTAACCAGAGAACAAAAACAGGACTCGCCAGGAAGGAGGAAAAGCAGCAGGCACTAGGATGAAGAACCCAGGCCGGAAGGGACAGCTTGAAGCAACATGCAACCAACTGGGACCAGGAACATTGACGAAATACCGGGCTGTCAGAACCCTGCTAAAATGTTTGCGCTCCCAAGCCTGAATATCAGCCCAGGAAATGTTAGAAAAGACTGCAGCCAAACCATGCACTTGTGAACATCATGAGCCTTGGAACAGGGAACCAAGGAAACAGGCTCGACCAACAAAGCGTCCATTGAGGCAGAACCAGTAGGGTTCTTTGGTGATTGATGCTTTGTTGGTCTGGCTTGGGGTGCATCCTTTTTTATGTCTGGTGGTGGTGCTTTGCTATTTCCTACTTTCCACTGGTTCTGCCATGGTGAATGCCTTGTTGGTTGGCCCTGTTTCCTTGGTCCCCTATTCCAAGGCTTGGATTTCTCAGGTTATATGCATCATCATCATCATCAAAGCTATATAGCCTGTGATCTATTCTCGGGCTCATGATGTTTGTAAGTACAGTATGCAGCGTTAGCTGCTGTTTTCTCTCACTTGTCGTGGGCAGCTTTTTGGGCTTGGGGGTTTTGGAGGTCTCTTGGGATTCTGGTGATTCATGTTGTTGCTGTTCTCCTCCTCCCTAATTTTTTCCATGTTTTCCTTCTTTTCTGTGGTTAAAACCAGTATTGACTGTAATGAAATGCCTCTCTGTGGTAGAGTGCCGGTAACTCCCATACTCCCTTCCTCCCTCCCTACCAGATCCGTCAGTTCATTGTACATCAGCTCTGGACTGATATTAGAGCCAGCTGTTGGCTGGGCTCTAGGTCACCTGGTGGCGCCCATTGGAATTAACCACTTAAAAGCCAGTTTCGAGATAACCAACTGTTTGGACTGAATCTTATTCAGAGTTGTTTGGCTGTTTTGATGCTTTGTTTCCTATGAACCTTGCAGTTATTTTTAAAGCTTTGCAGACTTTGTTGAGGTTTTCTCAGTGACAGTGATGATAATAGTGCTGTGCTCTTTGTGTCTGAGTGACAGAGGGAAGAGGGGCAGTATTTAGCTCTGATCTCCGGTAGGCCAAACAGGATTCCTGTGATTGATATGACCCAGTAGTGTGGGAGTCATCTCAGTGAGATAACTTCAAGGAGCCACCGGATCTCTACCAGAAAGAGGCATTTCATTACATTCAATGCTGGAATTTTTTAGTGTAATTCACATATATTTAACATTTAAACACACATCAATCTGCCATATCAGCCAACTTTCTCAATTTACCTCTACTTTTTGTGGCCCTACTCTTCATTAATCTCTATACTAAAATTTATACTATACTGTACATCAAGATGCAACAGAAATGATTGACAATATTACCTTATTACATTTGAAGCACACATAGTAAGCATAACGGTCCATGGCATAAGCTGCAGGGTTGTTATAGTAGCGGGCACCTGGGGTAGATATTGCTTCTGCTCGGTGAAGGCCCTCATATTCTAGCCGCATCAGAGCCTTGCGGCGTACATCTTCATACAGCGCTGAAATTGGGGCTAACAGTTCTGCAAGGACTCCGTGAGTTACACGTACCTGAAGAGGACAAAATTCTGTGAAACTACAATATTAGGTTTTATCAATCATTAGATAACTTATTCTCACTGGTAAGCCAATATGATAATATTTATCTACACATTTCTTATTATGAATAAAAAAATTATATAGATTATCCATTTAATGCAAACTATTTCTTAAAATAGCCAACCTTGCAGATGGGACACAGGGAAAATGTGAAGGTAATGCGAGGCCCGGGCCAACGCCTGGTTAATACTGTGCGGCAACAACGAGCATGGAATACATGGCCACACTCTAACTGTAATGGGAGAAAACAGATGAATAATTGGTTACACCAAAAAATACAAGCCTCTTGTAAAATGACACACATCAAGACTGACCTACATACAGTACTTTAATCTCAATCAAAGCCATTCATGATTATAATATAATGAAGAGCTAGTAATAGTAAACAACTCTGACATGATCATATATAATTTAAAACCATCCATTAAAGACTTCACTGTCAACTATAATGGTACATATTCAGAAACCTTCCTAATGATATTTAAACAAATGTTATATACACCAAAATAAGCCAACACTTAATAAATTGCAAATCTATTTACTGATACTTATTTCTAAAGTTTTCAAAATTCACAGAGGTACTAAATTTGATACATCAATGTAAATTTGAACAATTAGTACAGTAGCATAATGCTGTTAATATTATTTACCTGGATGGCAGGAGCAGCGGAGAGGGCCTCAGAAAAGCAGATCATACACATATCATCTGCATCTTGCTTCAGTGAGGGTGTATTAGAACAGCCGTGTAAGCAGGGCAAACACGAAGACTCTCCTTTCAGGCCTCCACACAGGTGGCCACAGTCGTGAGTGCGAACACAGG
This sequence comes from Procambarus clarkii, assembly GCF_040958095.1. Taxonomy (NCBI): domain Eukaryota; kingdom Metazoa; phylum Arthropoda; class Malacostraca; order Decapoda; family Cambaridae; genus Procambarus; species Procambarus clarkii. Next base: position 13,290,174 of record NC_091220.1, on the reverse strand, counting down.
CTTCATGGCTATACTCCTGAAAAAATTAATTACATAAAGTTATATTTTTGTCATTACAGTAATATGCGTGTATATCTCTGTGTACACTTAGGTAATTACACACACACGTGCATATTAGAGTAGATAGTAAACAATAACTAACCTGGCAGTCTGGGTCTTGACACACTGGTGCGGGTGAGAGCAGAGAAGGTTGAGCCGGAGCACCACAAAAGCGGCAGGTTGATGTGGCCACAGAGCCCCGAGATCGCTGATTCTCTCCACGGAGTTCTAACATGGCTTTCAACGTGGTGGAGTCTGCCAGGGCCAGTAGCCAGAACAACTTTGTTCGACCACATCCCTCATGAAGGTCAACCTTTCAGTTTAGGACAAAAATATACAATTAATTTCCAAAATAAAAATGTAATAATTATGAATTATTAAATTTTTATTTTGGAAATTAATTAAATTTTAAAAAATGTTTAATATTGTAAAGTTTAGAATGATGAAATACTATAATTTTAATTTTTATATATAGCCTATTGTATAGAACAATACAGAACTTTACATCCAAACTACACTCCCTTCATTTTGATAAGCAACAGAAGTGAGCCATAACAACTGAACCATTCAGGAGCAAATCCAATCTTCATGCCTAAATATTTGATATTTGTCAAAGTTCAGAAATACTGACTGTGCTTTCCACATACAATAATTCATATCCTCCCCCAAATTATACAGCCAACTACAAGAGAAGTCAGCTTTCTGCTAACTTTGCAGTGTCATTAAGTATACTGATGGTGTAAAAGTTGTTTACACTCAAGCTTGGCACAGGTTACTCAATAGCAGCCTCAGCGTCCCAACTCAATGATATCCTTGATGAGGAGGGAATTGCCCACACTGTACCTTAATAGCCTCTTGTTCCTGTCTAAAGACGGTACGATGATGATGTCTTGTCCGACGGTGCAAATGAAGGATGCGGTCACACTCGCCGCACAGGTTGCTGGCGCATTCTTCACAAAGTATCATTGCAAGGGTTTCCCCATCATCATGATTCTCACAGGTTGGCTAATTTGGTCAATACAAAAGAAAATATAAGTTAAATTTCAGAACATGAAGGTTACAGTAATTGATTATTGGTGAGCCCCATTTTCAAATTGAAATCCACATGTTTGTTCAATATCAAATTAACTGCTACTTGCATTAATTAAGAATACTAAAATTAAGCACAAATTATTAATCATTTTCCACTGAATGGAAATTTACTAATATTCAAAATACATAACATAACCTAAAGCATGTACATGTATGAGCATATCTATATGTATAAAAGAGAATGTTTGTTTGGCTGTGTTCTGAGGTCAGAAGCCAGATGCTTAGGGCTAGCCTCACTCAACTTTCTAAGATGACACATGGGGGTATGAGAGTGGCATAGGTCAGATGGGGTTGCTCCCATTGCCACACTAAGAAATATTGGCATTTATTGTGACTTCCATGGCTTTTCATAGTCAAGTCATTGACAAGCCAGTACTCAAGAGAGAGAGAGAGAGAGAGAGAGAGAGAGAGAGAGAGAGAGAGAGAGAGAGAGAGAGAGAGACAATGGGGATTCTAGAAACAAGGCTGAACCTGCAAGCCTAAAGACACAAATGGTGCCCAGTCACCGGCCTGGTCACAAGACCAATGCAGTGTGTAAAGAAAGACTAATGTCAGCATTACAGCACTGGTCTTTACAATTAAAAATGCTTAAGTAACAAATATAACATTAGTATAATTAATGCAGATATTACAACAGTTTCAACAATCTTACCTATATCATCAACATATTTTATTGGAGTGTAATGAAACACTAAGGTTGTACCGATACCTAATCTTGTGCAATTTTAAAGCACATCACAGGATTTTGTTGAAAGCACTGTTAGTACAGTACAGTAAAACCAACTTACTCTGGGCTCAGGATTATGTGGATCACCAGAAGATGCAGTTGCTTGCCAGTGTTGTGAAGACAAAGCATCAACATGGTCTGGGTGCAGAACACACAGTGAAGCCAGAGCCAGCCACAAGGTGGGTGTTGCCAGACATGTAGCCGCACACGATCGCTCATTTTCACTCAACCGGGTTAGATTAATGATATTCTCTGCTATTGCTGCTTTACTTACTTTAGCCCACGCATCAGATAATTTGCCCTGTCGAATATGAAATAATGTGAAATACAATACATTTTTTATTTAGTTTGTTGATAAAACTGCAATTATTTCTAAATAGTATCACGTGGTATGATGATATGCAAACAATGATTTTAAAATTCATAACATCACTATATTCTGAACTATATTTTTATAATCTGATAAAAAAGGAAACAATCTACTTGTGAATCTTCTAAAAAAAATTACAACTCACCACTGTCATATCCCTAATTAAACTAATAATAAGGTCAGCTTGTTTTTGTGTAGCCGAGCCTTGGAGCCACCAGCGAGGGGAGTTGGCAGTTGGTGTGGGCATGGTTGTGGCAAGTGTCACTGACGTCACTCCACCCTTGCCTTGGCACACTGCTGATTTACTGCCTTCATTCCCCTTTGTCTTGATTTGAACAGTCAGTGCCTTCGCAATCACAGCCAGGAACACGTCAAGTATGCCCTGTCTGAAAATTTGGAGAGATTGTTGCACATTTACACACTGAAAGCAGAATTGAGAAGCAAGCAGATGGCAAAATCATCACTAAAGTGTCCGTCACTGAAGATTGGTGTGAAGATCTGGTATGTGAAGATCTGTGAGCAACATTCTGACAAGTTTTTCATTGACATTAATAATCCAGCATACATCATCATGTAGATAGCCAAAACATATATTCACATACCTCAACCATTTTGCTTAGCAACCATAATACTGTACATAAAGCACCAGTTTCCACATGCTGCTCATATTACTATACCATGTTCAATTATTGTATAAATTCACAAGAACATTGGGATAATACTCTTATTATAAATGTTCATGTAAGATCTATGTTCGTCTTTTCATCAACATTTAAATATTGTGGTAATTTTGCTTTAATGATCTACCATCCCAAATTCTTCTCAGGCATCTTAAACCAGACATTCTTCTTGACTAAAGAGGAGCAGCAGCCTACCTCCATTCTCTGTCAAGGAGCAGAAGTAATCCAGAAGCCAGAAAGGTAGGCACACTAGTACTAGAAGTTACTACTTTTTATATGCCAAATGACCTCTGACTCCTGTTAGAAGACTTAAGAGCTCTCCTTACCACACCTCATCTTAAGCCTTATCCTTCTAATGATAAACTAAACACGGATCCTCCTGCCCAAAAGAGGAAATTAACAGCTCCAGTGGAAGACTAATGCATTCCAATGATGACTAAGGTGACACTGAGCCCCCAATTTCCATTGCTAAACTCACAGAGCTGCATGAAGGAAACCTGAAGCTGTTTGGGCCCTTACAGCCAGAAGACAAGAACAGAATCCTAAACCCTTTGCTAATAAACTGAGAACCAAAGCACAAAAAGGATGAGATCTCTCACAACATACAGAGAATATGGCAAATTGCAAGTTATAGTTTGTTTAATTTATGTCTAATAATCTAAATTTGTTTTAAACTGCTGTACCCCCATTCAGTCCAGCAAGAATTGTAACGATTTGCATAAGTTGCTATGGATAAAGCCATTCATTTTGATTCTGATTACAGCGGTGGCTATATTAAGAAATACTGAGATGCACGCTTGAATATGGCTTTCATCCAAATGTGACACTGTAAACCATAGGGTGAAAATTATTTTGTATGCCAAGTAGGGGTAATTCAGGAGACAGTAGAGATGACTATCAGGATCAAAGAAAGTAATTTGAAATGTCATTACATCAGGTATAATTTCACCACTTGCCATATTTTGGTTCATGGTGCGCAATAGTAGAAGGAAAAAAACTGCCTCGAGGACCTTGAACAGGCCAACTGATCCCTGTACCTGCACAAAGGAGTGAGGGAAAGTCTGGTAGCCAAGGGGGGCACCCTGTTCACTGCTCCTTACTTTGGTGCTGAAAAAACACCGATGGTCTATTATATATAATACAGCAGGAAATGCTCTAAATACTTCTAGCAACTGTACTTACATATGAATATCAAAGGTGTTATCCTCATCCTGGGTAGCAGCATGAAGAATAGCATAATCTTGAGCAGGAAGAACTTCAACACCCAAGATGAGAGCAAGAGATTGTGGAGGAACATCGGCTAACATGCGCCGGAACAAGGCTACAACCTGTTGTAAAATTACATCAATTGTTAATTATTAAAATAAAATTGAATCTTTTTTGGTTAACAACAGACAGAAAAGGTATTTACATAAACAAAACTATATAAAAAGAATAACCATAATTCAGTAAAGGCAAAAAAATCAATGTCATTACATTTCAAGCTCCAAACTACATTATAAGCATAAAAGTGTTTTTTTATCTTTTTTTCCTACTGAGGTCATGATCTGTCATTGATTTTGGAGGGCACATGAACACTGGAACAAGTGTCAATGTGTATCTAATGTAGCAATAACTAACATAAAAGTCACATAATTACATGAATTTTAAAGTACAGTACAGAGCATTTTTTACTTTAACTATAAGCTGGCGAGTGCCAGCAGTGTTGTTTACACACACGTGTGTTGATAATTATAACCAACTGTTTCTGACTGGCATGACTAATAAAGGTAGGAGATTGGAGAAATGTTAGTAAGCGAGAGAGTCGATGTTTACAAGTGTGGAAGAAGCGAGATATACAGGGTTGAAAAAAAAACCCAGTCGAGATGTAGGCTAATAAGCTCCCAAGAGACTTGACTGTACACTATTTGGGGAGGGAAAAGTATGGGGGAAGGGGGGGGGGGGAGAGAAGTGTGGGGAAGGTGGAGGGGAAGTGCAGGTAAAGGGGAAAATGAGGGGGGGTAGAGGGGGATGAGGGGGGGGGAGGGGGGAAAGCAAGTAATGGTTATTTGTAATGTAACCAAGTCTTTTTGCAGTTCTTAACCACTGCACTGCGCAAAGCGCCTTTAGGCGCTCAGAGAGTTGTGCTTTTTGTTTTTTAATTTGGCTATATTTTAATGTTTTTTAATGTTTTCATTACTATTTGTGTTTTGAAATGGAAATAGTTGACTTTGGAAACATTTTGACATTAAATTTACCTGAACATTTGTAAAAATAACAAAAATATGTCCTTGACAATTGTACCAAGACGTTTTTGCCGAAAATAGGTGAGCAGTGCAAGGGTTAAATGGTGTACATGGGGAATACATATTTAAGTTATCTATAACTCAAAGTGTATACAATTTAAACCCATATAGCTGAAAGTTCATAAAAGTAGAAAATAACTACAATTCGATGAAACTTTTTAGTGTTCTATAGCTTGAAATACAAACACACACACACACACGCACTTAAATCAGTGCTCGGCAACAAAATCCAACCAATCAAATAATCACCCATTATCAACCCATACAGATATATAGGGCAGTGTATATACATAAACATGCAGCTGTAAACTCCCTCATTGTTAATTGTTCTCCCTTGACACAACTCTCTTGAAAACTTCATGTCTACTTCCTGCACATTTTCTATTAATCGAGTATTATCTACCGTGGTGATATCTGTACAGTAGTTGAATTGGTTGCATGGATAATACATATATAATGAGATATTTAATGGAGATGGCACGTGGCAAATATTATAAGATTTTTCTTAATAAATGCTGTGAAGAGCATTGAAATGCAGAACATGTGTACATGTTAATGACCTAATATGCTAATGTTTTATATTAATAGAAGAGTTTGAAAGGGGTGTGTATTATTCCCATGGTTGCTCACTGCATATATGAAAGAGGTCATGAGGGAATTCTTCGCAAGAGTACTAACCAAATAAAACTGTACAAATTCAGTGCACAATAGAATGGAGTTACACATACAGATGGTATCACATGAAAATTACAAGCAATCTTACCTGTCTTTGGACACGAGCAGAGCCAGTGTGTAACAGTGATAGCAAGTGCCTTAGTAAACGATCCTGTTGAGCTAGATGTGCACGTCCTACTGCTGATCCACTCAGAGCCAAGACCATGGACAACATCTCAAAGCAGTAAGTGTCGGGAGGATTATTTTGACCTTCTTCAGGAGTAGCTGGAGTACCTAAACCTCCACAGCTCAGTCCAGCCTCCCATTCTTCACGGGCCCTTACTGTTTCCTTGCGTATAGCCTGTACTATGTGCGCACAAACCTAGAAATATATACATAGACCACTTATGTGACAATAATATTTAACTGACCAATTACTAAATACCAATATTTTATCTACAATATTGATAGTCGTAAATCTACAGATGAATCACTGACAAGTTGAAAGGCACATGGAAAATGTCATGGAATGATGTGAAGTGTAAAAGCCAATTAACTGTGAGATTGAAGAGTTACTGAAGGGGGTGGAGGGGGTCTTAAAATAAAGGAAACATTAAGAAAATTTGGTTATTTCTAAATATTATTATACTGCATACTACTATTATTATGTTCTTGTTTGCAAGCATCATTACAGCCTACTGTTTACTTTCAGTATTCAGTAAGTGCCTTGTGCACTTATTCTGTTGTCTTGCTGTGTGTATGCCAGCATCTTGATCTGTCCTTCTCAATAATACATTAGATTTTGATGTCAAAATCCTTAATGGACAAAACCTGATGTATTATAAATCATAGCAGCTCACAAAAATTCATGTTTTCTATGTGTTGGGCCATTGGTTAAGTTTGGGCAATTTAGAACTTAATTTCTGTGGTGTGACAACTCTAGAGGACTGGCTGGGCATCATGTGGTTTTTCATTGTTCATTCTTTTGCCAATTATCACTGCTGATTGTAGTATTATGCTGTCTTCCACTATGGCAATTTTCATACTTATTTTGTTGACTTAGTATATTGTAGACTTTTGAAGTGTTTAGAAAGGATATAACATGTAGCCACCTTGTCCACAGTGACAAGTTCCCAGAGAGAACAATGTAACAATGAAATAGATAATAGCATGATGTTGACAGCACCTGCCACCAAATCAAGGTTTTGACATGTCTATGTCAAAGGCTCAAAGCAGGGAGTACAGAAAATTGGAAGTTGCAAGCTTGGTGGATGACTGAAACTTATCAAAATGATACCTTCCTTGAATATTCCAAAGTCATTGAGGCATAAGGCATTGTTAGGCAAATATAACTTTTAAACAAAGCCTTTACAGTAATAGTAAAAGCATAATATAAGATACCTATCTGATGGAAGTTTATAGTAATATATATAAGAAAAGAAATTTACTCCTACCTGCTTCTGAAGATGTGTAAGTTTAGATCTTGAAAACAGGATGCCAACCATATGTTCTCTAAGATCATTGTTACGTTCTTGCTCCTCTCCAACTTCTATGTTTCCTGCACAGATGTCGCCTGCTTCTCCTCCGCCTCTGTTCCCACTTTCTGCAGTTATTATAAGGCGGCCAAATACCTAGAAAGAAATAACCAAGTTGAAAGGAATAACATTTTACTGCCTTATAACCAGAGTAAGACATACTGTATATGTTTTACAAAATATCAAAAGCATTTGAATAATTGATTTATCATAATCATCATTATTGTTGTTGTTGTTTACTCTATCTCCAACTTTTGTGGCACCACAACTATATAAAAGTATTATAAACAGAAGGTTAAAGGATATCAAGAGAGACGTCTAACCATTATATACTAATTTCCTCCCAGAAGCTTCACGAGAACCCAAATTATATCTAGAAATACCTACCTGTCCAGTAATGAGTCTGAACACTTTAAGAGTCTCTTGCTCACAGGCACGATGTTGGATAGTAAGAGGAGAATGCTGCCGCACGGGTCGTGAACATGCTCCCCCTTCACTGTCACCACTGCCAAGCACCCTCACTTGTCGCACACGCACACTTTGGTCAGGTCCTCTTATTTCAATGACCATGGTAGTGATTATATCACCTGTAACAAAAAAAGCAATTATGTCTAGATTCAAATTATTATTTGTATATATAGTATATTAATAGTTCTATGTCTCGATAAAATGTTAATTTTTTTTTTTTTTACAAAACACATGAACTTCTAACATAGTACAAGTGATTAAATCAACAAAATAATTATCATACAAATGACAATTTTGTAGCTGTAACAAACCTGTATTTAAGTATTTTGTAACACTAAATTATTTTGAAGTTATTCAACATCCTAGACACAGACTTTGATTTGCAATTTAGGTCTGTATCACAGACCTAAATTAGAAATCAAAGATACGAAACAAAAATAAAATCATGACAGAACTAACCAACACTGAAGTGTCTACGTTTTAGAGCCTCATACATATATACTGTGGAAAATAACTTAAGTTTAGGGTTGGTCACCGAGACATTATAAGTGAATACTTAAACCCTTCTGAGGCAAGATTAATGCCACTCATGCACACTTAACCATCTGCACTGCGCACCTGGTTTCAGCTAAAACATTTTAGTGTAATTGTCAAGGGCATATTTTTGTTGTTTTCATAAATGTTCAGGTAAAGTTAACTTCCATTTCAAAGCACAAATTAGTAATGAAAACATTAAAACATTAAATATAGCCAAATTAAAAAAAATACCACAACTCTCAGAGCGCCTAAAGGCGCTTTGCGCAGGTGCAGTGGTTAATGTAATTTTACTGTATGTAAATTGTATTTTGAATGTTGGCTGGTGTCTGCATGTGTAGGTAATAAATTATGATGGATTCTCACAGGGTAGAACAGCATGAAGCCAGCCAGTAAATCTGCTTTCCACATCTACTTTTCTTGCTACAATCATATCATCAATGGCTCCACCACACTTAAATACCACACTGGATACTTTGTTCTGAAAAGTGTCAGAAAATGTTTATTCAGTATAAAAATGAAGATGGGACTTTCAACAAATACATATGTAATTTTCACAACAAAATCCATATACTGTATTATATTAATAAAATTGCTACTTTTACATTCAAACAAAATTTACAAACAAAATAATCTGAAGATATAAAAAGATTGCATACCAATGATCACTAAAGGTGTATTATTTTAACACCTTACAAGTGTATAAACATATGACACCTTATAATGATATGCCTTGCAGTCCCCGTGGTGTAGTGGTAAGATGCTCGCCTGGCGTTTCGCGAGCTCTTTGTCCTGGGTTTGCATCCTGGCCGGGAAGGAGTTACTGGGCACAAATCCTTAACTGTTGCCTCTGTTTAACCCAACAGTAAAATGGGTATCTGGTTGTTAAACAATTTGGTGGGTCGTATCCCGGGGAAGGTAGGATTAAGGACTTGTTCGAAACACAACACGTGCTAGTAGCTATACAAGAATGTAAGTATATATAAATAAATAACAAATAAAATAAATAAATAAAATGATCAGCAAAAGTGTGTTGACACTGAGATGTTATTTTAATACCTTACAAGTCAGGTCCATGAATAATGGAGACATTAATGAGAACATAAGAAATCCATGACCATATCAAGAGACCAGGAGGGGTCTAATGGAACATGGGAGAGATGACTGTGGAAAATGCTTGATCCAACAAAATAAATGGAGAAGAGGAAAAATTGTGGCTAAAGCCTAGAAGAGACAACAATGTTGTTGGACAAAAATTGATGTCCAGAAAACAATCACATTAGGAACTCCATCATGAGAGGCATAGACAAACATGAAAGGTGGAGGACCAAAAACCAGAAAATGCGGAGAAACTCCATGATGAGCATTGTGGTAAAATGTCATACATTCGTAGCCCCTGTATCAGGGGGCGGAGCTAGAGGCCGGATCCCGCTCTCCCCGTTCAACACCAACCACCCCCAATTGTGGAAGCTGGGGTAGATCCCCGACCCGTTTCATCTAGGTTCAACTTCTCCTGAACTGCTTCTTTACGAAGTTTCTAGCTTTTTAACATCAAATAGAGAACCAATCTCTGAAGTACCGCTCCCTCGAGAATGCAGTATGCAGGAACCACCCGGAACACTTGATCCTCCAACTGTGCTGGAGTCCTTGCGATGATCTGGAAGGACGTGCTGAACCCCTACACATCTTCGGGACTATAGTACTTAAATGCTAAATGGTGGTGAATGTGGTAAAATGTCATACATTCGTAGCCCCTGTACCAAGTGGTGGAGCTAATGTCATACCGGCTGGACGCTTGCTCACCTACTGGTGTTCTGACCGTCAGATCAGCCAGGTCGAGCTTGCATTTAGGTTGGTAAAATGTAATTTCTAGTAAAATTTCACTTCTTTCTTTGTTTAATTTCATTGCTTATTGTTAATGACTTGTTATTTTCGTTGTTAAACTACCTATTGTTAAACATATTGCTTAGTGTTATAAGCAATAATTGCTTCTTGTTAAACTACTTGTTATACTGGCTTGAAACTGTATGGATTGTCTTATTGCAGGCTACTACACTGCAATTATATGATCAATAAAGTCACTAGTCTGGTGATGCCTTTGTTTTATCACAAGCACACACTTTAATAGCAGATATTTAGCCAGCGTTTGATGGCTGCAGACTAATAGTCATAGATTTAAGCTAACACAGCTGCCAGAGAAACACAAGGAAATTTACTTTCTCAAACAATGTGGAAGACGATTCAAACAAGTGAGAAAATGGTGGAGGCCAAGACTGCGAGTAGTTTTAAAGTGTCATATGACAAAGAGTACTGGGAAGATGGGACAACACGAGTACAGCTCTCATTCTGTAAATACATTTAGGTTATTAGTGTCTCCTAGTCAGTTTGTCAATCAGGGGTTTTGTGTATTTTTCCTATGTAATTTGTTCATTTTGATATTAAAGTAAATGGTCATAATTTTTTGCTTGAGTATTCCTTCACCCCTGTGCAATTTTCACACTGCAAAAGCCTATGTTGCATTTTTTTTATTTAATGAGAAGTGTGTGCCACATTCCATCTGCCCAGTATAACTGCACTACTGAGTCACGTCACATGACTCAGTCATGTCATAATATCATGTAAGTGGCTGCATTCATTTGTAATCAAAAGGATGAGGAACGTAGCATGGTTAATTTCTGAATTAGCACAGAAACAGATGTCAAGATCACATCTAGGACCTTAAGATACAACAAAGGACTTTTTTTGAACAACAATAGAGGACAGGAAATCCACCAGTGCATTCTATAAACAAGGATTCTGCCAGCATCTCTCCTATCTGTGTAACATCTAATTATAAGGGGGATGCTTTAAATGTTAAATTTGTTGTGACAATCCATGATTTAGACATACAAAATGTATTTGCACCAGAACCTTTCACTAGAATATCTAGAAGTTTCCACATTAATAAAGCAATTCCCAGGTCACATCTAATGCCTAATGCTACAAAACTGATGTGGATGTGTACAATTTCTAAAGCATTTTCTTACAATAGGTGGGAGAGAAAATATGCTCCGAATTAATGATATACTGTACCATATTAGTAAGCAATAAGGTGTTCTGACTCTGTTGGATATGATGGAGCTCACTGTACAGTCTGAATTCATCCTTATGATTAAGTTGTGTTGTGAGGTACAAAGGTAAGTTAATCAAAATTGCCTGAAAAACTTACCCCAAGGTCTCTGCAATTATCAATATGAACATAAATGGTTTGTGGCCGAACAGATATAGGACATGTAATAGTTAGGGCCTTTGTCTTGTTACGGTCTTCGTCGCCCGATTCCCAGAAGGTTTCGGTGGATGAATCGGTCAGAGATGGAACCATTGCTTGCCTGCTTGAGGCACGGATCTCACACTCACTCATTAAGTCATGCAGGCTTTCCACCATACTTGTTACCTAATAAATAAAAATATATACTGGTATTTATATAAATATTGTATACAGAATACAAATCCACATACGACTACACAAATTGGTAAAATTGACATCTTTTATTGTAAAAGTGATAGGCATTTTTTATGTAGTAGGCTTTGCAGATGAGATAGGCATTGTAGATGAGGCAGGCACTGCAAATGAAGCAGGCATTGCAGATGAGGTAGGAATTGCAGATGAGATAGGCATTTTTTAGGAGGTAGGCTTTGGAGATGAGGTAGGCATTGCAGAGATGATAGGCATTAAAAAAATTACCTCATTCTTAGTTATGCCATTACAGCCGAATGCCAAATAGGAAAGAGAGGAATAATTCCATCGCCTGGCTAAATATTTATGATAGTTTTCTGACATTGCCAATGAGGATAGGTTATGGAAAATGGCTAAAGCTTGAACAAAAATGAACACTATCCTCCACGATGAGATGGGATCTTGGGAATTATGATAACCAATTATGATAACCACCAGGAACTGCAGTGTTAAATTACTGAAAGGGTAGAGATGTATGTCTCCCTGAGATGTATGGACATATTCTTCACAAGGGTACAATTCTGTATAAAGATGAACCAGGTATATAATGCTCTTTGTCCAAAAATCATAATATGCATTTTAATTCTCTTGTAAAATGCAAAAGACAAGATATCACATGAGTTAAATATATTTCTGACAATACCCAGCATAAGACAAACTGTAATTATATTTAAATTACTGTGCCAAAAACTTTAACAATATTTTATTGATAATTATGTTAGCATTTTATTTAGGAAATATGAATATTTTGTGAATGTTGACCAGACCACACACTAGAAGGTGAAGGGACGACCACGTTTCCGTCCGTCCTGGACCATTCTCAAGTCACAATATTTTGTGAAGATTACCTTATTAGATCTAAAGAAAGAAAAGTATACACTTACAGAAAGAGTCTTGGAGGTAGTTACAGCAGAAAACAAGTAATCAGAAAGGGATAAAGATAACATTTTGAAATATTTTTTTACTTTACATAAAACTGCTGTATGGTATATAATTATAAGAACAACTAAATAAAAATACTAAAATACTGTATGTAATGTGCACCTTACATAATATTATGTGTAACATATGATATACTGCTATTGTTATACAGTATTGTGATTAACAATTCTTTATCATGTTTCAAAACCTGATCAACTCAGTAACTGAAAAGAGAAATATGCCCAAGAAATAAATATAAATATTTTGTTTAATTTAGAACATGTACAATACTGGCTAAAAGATACGGAGCGAGATAGGCATAGACAACATGTTTCAACTCACCGGTCCATGACTCTCATACATAGAGGTGACACCTTCCTCTCCAGCTCCTAACACCTCTTCAGATCGTGAAAGGATCTTGGAAATGTTGGAAAAGACATGACTTTGGTGGAGAAAATCATGATCTGTTGGAGTAAATCGAAGCCCCCAGCATCTGAAGGATAAAAATAAAAAACTTAAATTGCTGTATATATTAGTATTTCAGACTGCAAAACAACTGAATTAACAAGGAACAGCTTACAGCTTGATACAAAAAATAGTAAGGCTTTGAGTGTAGATGCAAAACCCCTTCCTGAGTAGTCAATTAGTTGCTTCAGAAGAGCCAAGGCCAAGTTGACAATTACCCCCTGACACTGGATCACTAAGGCTGCTGATCAAGTGGTGGTGAACAAGTTTATCTAGGTATGACTCACTGCAGTAATGATAGTTTGCATTACAGTAATATCGTCATGGTTACAAATGTTTCCAGGAAGTTGCTTGTTTTAGATCACTTGTTTGCTTTCTGGTGGGATTTTCTTGACACTCTTTCACCTCTCTGAGGGAGGGCCAGATTCTAGTTCTGGTCTCCTGTAGGCTTCTGTCAGATATAAGAGTCCTCAGGTGTTCCCCAAGGTTTGGGTGCTTCCAGGTTATATCATCAGGAAGCTACTGAGAACTCTACCACCAGGAAGTAATAAGGTAACTTCCTATGGAAGCTGTCTTAGATTTTCTTAGGTGATTCACATCCACATATAAAAATATGCTTAAAAAGATTTATCTAATGACATTATAAGGTCAAAATACCTGACAGCCATCATTTGTAAGTGGTGAACCAGGAGGAAGGAGCATCATAAGATCAGCAACTGTTTGCAGCAACTGGTGAAATGTTCGAGGCAACGGGTGGACTGCATCACCCGCAAGAGTTACGTCGCTTAAAGGATGTTCCAGCACCACCATATCACCATCCTGTCATAAATATTATATTATTATCAACTGAATAAAAGGTGGAGACAGATACTGCAAGTTTGATAAGGGTTTTGGTTTAAAGGCTAAGTGCTGGGATATTTTTTAATTAATTAATGCAAAGGTAGAGACATACTGCATTACACAAATAAAATTTTTGGGTCTCCACTACCAGTCAAATCAGGGATGAGTATTTTGTAATTCTATTGATGGCTTGCTTAGATCTGACACTCTTATGACATTTGACAGAATAAAACTGAATAATGACATATAGCAGAATAATGAATACTGATAGTATATGATAGCACAGATCCATGTATCAAGAGTGCACTGCAAATAATTATGAGAACTAGGATGACAGAAAAAAGAGAAAGCTATGTGACAGTATGGAAAGAAATGTCTAATAAACAAATCAGGATCTGCCATGAAATGAGTCACAGGCAAATTACCAATGGCAGATTATTTCCATGTAACATATCTTCTCATCTCCCACTAGTTCATAAATGAAAAAACTCCTCTAGAATATCATTGTCTACCACCTTGTACATAAATATGAATAACTAATAATCTAACATTCCCAAGCTGTATTACAACTTACAATTATCAAATAGACCAACAACTTAGTCTTGAAAATAAATAAAAATACATCATTAATGCACAAATTATGTAGAGAGCAAAATTGTTCTCACCAGATCATGAGACTTGTCTCTAAGATGGGGATGATCTTGTGGATTATGGTCATCAGAAGGGGGTGGCATGGCAGGGAACGGAAGGGGTCAGAGCAGCAACAAAGCACCACAACAAGTCGTGTAGACACGTTGGTTGAGTTACACTTCGCAGTAACCAGTTTAGTGCCTAAAGAGTCATATATAGCAAGAATTATTATTATTATTATTATTATTATTATTATTGTTATTGTTATTATTATTTATTACACAGATAGTAATCACACTAACATGACTGCATCTGTAGGAGCCGTGATGAGGGTTCGAACATCATATGTTGATTTAAACAGTTATTGTCTGGGTTTTACATGAATGATACTAATATGGATATAATAAATAGCTTTATACGGATGGAGTTTACCTTGAAACATGAATATATCCTGCTATCATTTCATGATCGTTTACCATGCAATGTAGTTATTACTGCAGAGGTTTTATGCCAATGTGATAGGCGTCATGGCATAATATTCCATTATAATTACATGATATGTATACCAATTGCGTTCATATAGTTTTCACAACTCTACAAGGTAGTAATGAAGTATTACAAATCCCTTGTGTACCCTTGCCAAAACTGCTGTGTTTTGGCGAAGGTACATGGAAACCTTCCCTACACATTTCAGGGAAAAGAAACAAGTTCAGTGCAGATACAAAAATGATCACAGAAAGTAAACTCTTATACCAGAAAAACCTGGGGCCCTCAGTACTAACACCTCTGCAAAAGACAAAACAGGGCTGATGTCACCATGACATTTAAAATACAAACAAATTAGAAGATGAGAATCAATTCCACTATTTTAAAAGATCAAACATGGCGTACAATGCAGTAGAGACAACAGGAGATGCTTTTCTACAGTACCTGCATTGCATATACTCTTGCAGCTGCTTTACGAGTTGCGTGACGCATTGCAAATGCAAGGGTTTCCAGGTCATGATTCTGGAATATGAATGCCATGATGGGTCTGATAATGACCTGACGTGCTCGTCCACCTGGGTCCCCAGTTGGCCCACCTCCTCGTTCAATGCAAGTAGCTAAGCGTTCCAGCGCTGCTGACGGGTGCACTAGCAGGGAACTACCACCACTATCAACTGCAAAAGAAAATTGTGAATGCTAATACAATGAGAGAAGAAAGATTTTTTATTTTATTATATTGTAAATACATTTCTCTGGAGATGTAACAAGGTAATTAGAGATGTAACACTATGTTCTGTTAGCATTTAGGTTAGCCTTTCTATCTCAACTTGATTCTCCCAACAGTCAAACTAGAAAGAACAGAACTAAGTCACTTCGTTACAGAATGGAACATCTTTGTTTATTATTCTTTGTTCAAAAGTTAAGCATTGCAAGCCACACTCAACCGACATTGGATAAACAGAGCAAAGACTCGTCAATCCATGGAAGGTAGTGTTTCCTGGAGGAGAGGATGGGTCATGACAGAGAATAATGGAGTACAATACATAATTGTCTTCCAACTGATACTTTGTTTCTAATTATCAACTACTGCTTGGCACAAAATTACTGGATTGATTGAAGCACTTATCAGTACTAAATACTACTGCCAAGGCTAATAGCAGCCTCTCATGAGACATGTCTAAACTCTCAAACCAATAGAAGGTAAAGGTGTCATGTATAGAGTGCATCTCCGCCTTAAAACAAACTACTACTGTATTCTTTTGTGAAATAATATGTCTTACAAAACTGTGCTTTATTACTTTTTAACTACAGTAGCAGTTCAAAATTCTTGCTGCCTTCATGTAATCTCCACTGATGATGACAATTAACTGAGTTATTTTGTATTCCTTGAAATGAAGGTTATATTACTTGTTATGTCTTTCAGGTCATTTGAGTATTATACATGATAGCTTTTCAAACAAAAAGGGTAAATGAAATACATGTCACATTTAATTTCTTGCAGAATAAAACTCTTGTTATATCATATATTGTAATAAAATGTAAGACATCTAAGCTCAGCCATTTATGATAACAGGAAAATCTTCAACTAATGCTTCTCTGCAGTTAAGAAAAAGTGAGTTTTCAAAATTGAAGGAAACAACTCTCATTGACCGACTAAATGATTTGATTTTTGTAAAGCATGTGATCAACAGGACAGTTGTGTGAGAAGCCTTCAGTAGAAACAATTAAAAACAACCTCATTTGTAAAACAAACTCTCACAAGATATGTTGTAACACTCAAGAGAATACTATCCTTAAGTATTCCAATATTCTCTCATCTGTCCATTATAATCCTTTACACAATATCTAAAAATTATTACTCTAATGTGAACAGAGTATATCTTGTTTCTTTCCTAAATTTATTAATCATTTGCAATACCTTCTTTTAACACTTAACGTTCCACTTTGTTCAAAACAATACAAAACGTTTGACCACAGTTCTGAATTCTAAACAAACATGTGAACCTTTTACTTTTCACTATATTGTAATTTGTGGCAACATGGTCCCAAAATTAAATACCCTCATTATATTTACTACATACACATTAATATGAATGATTTATGCACAGCAACTTAAATATATAATTTAACTCTAGGAGTACTTTCTAATAATGATGCCACAGGCTATACTTAGAGTGGAACAAATTTCCAGCTAATGTTTGGACTAAATATCGAACCATTTTCATACTTGACTAGTTGTTTTATAAAGTACAGTAGTGTGTTACCTGCATTTTCACCACTGCTGTTGTTGCGTTTTCTAAGAACAACAGTAGCTTTATGATCATGTTCAAGCTGAGAGGCTGAAGCAGATGCTGCTGCAGAGCTCCAGTCTTGTCCTGAGGTTCCCACCGTGACTGATATGGATCGATGGAATGGACGGCCCCGAGGCATCTCTGTATCAGATGCAGGAGATTCTTGGTGGGAAGCCCCTTAAAAAGTAAGTCATATTGCATTTCTTATATTCATCATCTTCATCACTGCCTTGTTTCCCACTTTCATGAGGTGGGGAGGCAACAGTCCAGAAAAAATAAGAGAACAAAAAGAAAAGAAAGTGCTGAATGTAATGAAAGTTAAACACCCTTTTCTAGTGGGCCCCAGTAGCTCCCTGAGCTAGCTCTAGTACCACCATGCTTTAGCTAAAAATACCAGGCCTCTGAGATCCATTCTTGCTAACCAGGAACTAAAGCTCCCTAAATCTGCAAAAACCTCTTCCTCTGGGACTAGGAGAGGAGAGAAACTAAGATGACTCCTGAAGAGAAATGAAGATGGAAAACTAGAAGGCATGACAAGCTGCATGGAAGTCCGTAACTGTTTTCTGCAGTAGGTGGAGCAAACAACTCAAGAACCAATTCCATGGCCCCGAGAACATACAAGGCAGAGAATGAGGGAAACTTAGAATGGAGACCACCGAGAACCATAAAAATCTGTTTGTAGAAGACCGGAAACAATGCACCAAAATGGTAAACCTCTGCTAAGTGGTTTCAAACCATGTAGTCAACTACCACCAATACTGAAGGTGACTGGGGTACCAGATGAGGCAGGAAGGAAATTACACAGCATTACTGATTGCTGGGAACACAGTATCATCAGAGAAAGATATGAAAAATCTGAGCAGATGCCTTAAAACAAAAGTAAGCAGATGACAGGATAGCTGCCCCGTGCCACAAAAAAAAATTAAAGGGTAATTTGCCAACCAGAATAAAGCCAAGACCTCGTAGTGTATCACAGCCTGAAAGTGAACCTGTTTACAAAGGAGAACGGATCCAACAAACAGATCCAGGTTCTAGCAAGTACCACTTTAAATTCCCCCTTTGAGCCACACCACTGAAGGAACATGAGACAATGGAGACCTGCTCAGGGATGGGGAAATGAAAAGGGAAGTGGAGATAAATCCAGACCAATCAGTCTTGTAGCTTGCCTCACAACCGAGAACCCCAGGTTCAATACTCATGCAAGACAACGATGGTTAGGTATGTTATCTTTCAATTGATACCAATGTTCACCTATCATAAATAGACACTGGGAGTTAAGCAACTGTTGTGGGTTGCATCCTGGAAAAAGTCAGTAGTAAATGGCCTAAAAGGGACCTCGATAAGCCTAACAGGCTTCCTGTCCCCACTTATGGAAAACCATAAAGCAAAACAATAATGCAGGCCAGAAATGCACCAGTGGGGAGCAGAGGTGAGCTCAAGGGGCAGGGAATAATAGTGAGTGAACTGAAACTATCGGAATAGGAGGAAGTGGCAGAGGATACTGGCTCATATCTAGACCAAGTGTTAACTACAAAACACTTGTAAACTTATTGAAAACAGGGGAAATGGTATCTGTGCAACTCACAATAGACAAGGGCTACAAAAGCCTACATCATTAAGCCCAGTCCTGCAAAGTGGCTGCAGCCTGGTAGCCAGATGCCCAAAGAGGCAGCACAACCAAAAATCAGGTGATGAGCTTATGGCACCAGATGGAAGTGAGAATCTTTTCCCAAATTCTGGGTTGAGTGCTGATCCCCAGGCTCCTCTCTCCTTGCAGTGAGAGCCAGATTCTGGTCCTAGCTTTTGGCAGGCAAGGATTAGGCTCAAAGGTTTGGTGTGTTTAGCCAAGGCTTAGTGGTGCCAGAGCTAAGCTCGGGAAACTACTAGAAAAATCAAGCATTGAATGTAATATGGAAGTCCATATTACAGTCCATATTAGCCTTTTTATGGAAGCCCTCAGTAGCTTGTGGATCAGAGACTGGGTCAATACTGTACCATCTAGTGGTAGTTGCCAATTTCTCTTATTTTAATCTTGTTAAAGTTTGTTTAATATCATATCATATTTTCCTCTAAGAATATAACAGTACTTTATAATAAGTTTTATAATTATTACTAAGGGTCATGTTATCCAAAGTGCACATTTAACTTGTATGTATAGACTCTTTGTTACTACAGTACATGTATTGCTGTTAATATATTTGTTTAATTTTCAACATTGAATCATGTTGCATCATTTAACTATTTTTAATTTTATTTTATTTTTAAATTAAACTATTTTAAACACTTTGGTACATGTACTTGGCTAGACCTGAGGGACCCTTGTGGTTGGGGGATAGGATGTGGACCTCTGCTTTGACCTATGACTCTGATGGCTTGGGGGTTAGAGAAGGGCGAGAGGAAATGGGTAGCACGATACACACCCAATTCAGAAGCAGCCTCAGCTCTCGTCTGACCCACTGTCACCACCAAAACCACCATGACATGTCCCACCACAACACTAATCATACAGTCATCAGGAGAAAACCTTCACACACACTTCGAGTACTGTATCGTAAAGAAGAAGAGACGGCAAACTAGGCAGCTCATGACAGCCAGAACTGACCGGTTATCACTTTGTTGTAAACATTGTTAGATCAATAAAAACACCCTTCTTATTTGAATAACAAAAGGCAGAGTTTATTGATTTTCATTTTTGGTTTGTAATAAGTGTTATTATCATCCAAAAGTTATCAAACAGGCCACCAATCTGACTACTGCTACAATTGCATGCTCAGTCAGTGGCAGTGAGAAGTTGAAACTTTAGTCCACTAGAAGCAGGGTATTACTATAATGTAAATTATAAGGAAAAACTGCATCCAATGGGCCAGCAAATATGGTATAGAGAATGTTCTTTTACAATTTAGTCAACTTTTCAGGTGTGAAGATTTGAACAAGTAGTCTCTTTACTTAAGTTTGTGTGGTATTAAAATAATGACATGAGGCTGAATCAAATAGCTCTCATTAGAAAAGAGTTACCAGTTGTACCTGGGGGTGAGAAGGGCGAGTGCTCTCTATGATTGTTATCGCGCGATTCAGCAGAGCTGCTGCGATAGTCATTGTTATCTGCCGAGTGGAAGGTATGATGCAGCAACAGGTCCTCTCGCAGCTGGTTGAGGTGTTGCTGCTGACAGTTGAGAGTATGCAAACACTGAAATGCTACCTAAGAAAAAAAAAGAAAAAAGAAAACAATTCTCAGCAAGTTAGCAGAGTACATCTAACACTCAAATGACTACAGAAACAGAAACAGAAACAGGAAAAAATTAATTAGGGAAGATTTCATTCTTACAAATACAGAAGACCAAGTTAAATTAATTATATACCTATATTGAGGAGGTACTTTGCAACTGACTATAAATAAATTTATCAATACTTATTTTATGTCCCAATCCCAATATTCACGGCAAAGCTATTTAATTAGAAGCAATCGTTAACTTAAATAAGTTGTTTCAACTGATTATGAATGATAAAGACTGATCTAATAATAAGAAACCACTGGGTAATTATAAGAGGTCCTAGTTTTTTATTACATTAGTAAGCTTACCTTAGGAAAAGGACTGTTGTCAGGGCTCAGTGATACAGATGGCATTGTACATGGTGATCTCCTTACAGCATGGCTGTGACATGGAATTGCCGATGCTGCTGCACTTGCTAAATCTAATAAAAACATTGCATTATTTCTCATAATCACATGGGCATCCAGCTGGGGAAGAGGAGAAAGTAATTTACTATTTGATTTTCTTTTTGTTCGACCATTACTAATTTTGCTACCTGAAAATTGACTATATTGGCCTTTGTGTCTATTACGGCAACTCCAACACATGTGGAAACATCCTCGTACCACCTCCCCACACGGCTGAGAAACACGATCTTTGGTTGGGAAGACTTTCCAACGTGTTCCAACATACCCACAACCTTTGGATGACCCACCACAACCTGGATGTAAAGTCCGGAAGTGCTGTTCAATATTTTCCAGAGAAACATTGCTACCACAGAGTTCACACACACCGTCTTCATCTTCCCCAATACCTGGGTCAATACCAAACATTGGGATACCACTTGAAGATGATTTCTTTTTATGCTTTTTCTTTTCCCTATCACTTTTATCTTTAATCTTATCTGATTTTTTTAAACGGGCAGGAATTGTAGGTGATGGAAGTATTATCTGCTGAGCAACAGCTTTTAGGCAACTAGATGTGAGTTCTTCCCACAATAGAACTACGTGACGAAGAACTGGAGGCAAATCTGGAGGTTCTGGACCAGTACCTCCTTCCATTACTGTTGCTAATTTCTGTCCCTGAGGTCCCTGAACATAACAAACTCCAGTTCTACTAGCTGCCTCATCTTCACTGTTGTCACTAATACGTGGCACTTCGTTGATATTTGCATTTGTTCCAGGCTTAAGAAGATCGTCAGTATTCTGGAGGGTCACATTATTTAAATAGCTGTAAGTGCTTACTTCAACTGAATGTCTTTGTCGAGCTTTTTGCTCCTTTGTTAGTTTTTCTGATTTTGCAGCTGTTGCGGCACGAGGTTTCCAGTGAAAGGTTCCTTGTTTTGACAAATCTGGATGGAATTTCATGTAAGAGGCACAAGCCATGGCATCATGCACAATTCCTTCATGCCAAAGGAATGCAGCAAAAATTGCTCGTAAACATTCTGCCACAGATGGACTCATGGCTTCTTTCACTTTATCACGATTAGGACCGGGTTTTTCTCGTTGAGATGAAGCGGGAGAGACGGCATGATCACGTTTTCCTCTATGTGGCTTTCCAGACCGATCCTTACGTGTCATTTTTGGTGACAGGCGGAGGTTTTCATCTCTAGACCCAGTTGAACCAATGTTAAACTTAATTCCTTCTGGACTGGTTTGTGTTGCTGTTTGAGTTACTGTTTTTGGACTAGTGCTTAATGGTTCCTGTAAAAAATAATGAAAGTAATTAATAAATAATTTAGTTATTAACACATTATAATTAAGTAACTAAAATTCTGTATTTTTTTATACAGTACAACTATTTTCTCTTATAATCAAGTTGAGATATACTGTATAATATAATAATTTTTGTTAAAGGTCTGAATAAAATTACAGATGAAGTTGTTACATAAGAGGTTTGAACAAAATGTGTGATAAAGCAGAGAGCATTTGTTCTGATTTTTGTTGGACAAAATGGTAAAAATTATAAACATCCATGCACCATGGCAGCTACAAATGAATGTAATTTATGAGTGACTGCTTCTAAAAGTACTTAACCTGAGAGAAAGTGTTCAGTGATGACATTTTGGAAGTAGAATGAATACAGAAGGGCTCAACCCCCCCCACTCCACACATACACACACACAGGGGGGGGGGGGGGGAAGGTGGGCAAACTCCCACAGGCCAACACCTACACCCACATACCAATAACCACACCTACATGCCAATACAGTACTCGCATATAAAGACCCACACCCAAACACTGACACCACCATGCCAACTTTCATCTCCCACTCACACAGTCACCCATATGCTGACACTCATTCCCACAATACCCACACATTTATGCTTACACCCACATGCCGACTCCCACACACCAACACAAACACGCCTACACCCTTACCCGCACATCATTGCCCACACTCAAACCTACTCTTGACACCCAACACCCATAGAGTACTAGCACGAGCAAAGAGGCAAAGTTCAACTCCCACAAGCACAAATAGGTGAGTACTAGATAGATGAAAAGAGACAAAGTGAATGAGAGAGTGACATTTTCTGTGTACTTGCTAGTGTCTTCGAATCCATTATGGTTAGGATGCAGTGAGAAATAGTGATGCAAATCAAAGGAAATTTATCCTCACATAACATGTAACTGACTCGCTGCACTAGTTTGCATGGGTGGATATACCCCATAAGAAATATGGGTGCCCAAGCAAAATAATAAACTTTTTTTTGTACATTAGCATAGATATTTATTGCATTACATTATATAAACAATTTGATAAATTAAAAGTATAATTAAAACAAATATTCATATCTTAAGTATTTGTTAAGTGAGGGTTGCCTGTACATAACAGAATAGTGGTTAGTAATTCTGAAAACCTAAGAAACAAATCTACAATTTGATGGGGGAAAATTCAATAATAATATTCTTTTTGTACTCACAAATATCAGAAGTTGTAATAATCTTGCAAAGTTGAAGAACAATGTTAAATCTCTTGAACATCTATTAGTATACAAACACCACTTACGAATTTTCATTAACATGGAAAATTCCCACAACTATTGTAACAATACTTGATGCTCTATCACATTCTCCCTATTCACATTGCCTTTCCAGACATTCTTCTTAGTACACTTTAACGTTTATCCTTTACATATGCTATTTTGTCTTTGATGTTTATGCATTTTAAAAGTATAAATTACAAGGCTAACCAAACACATATCTCTCTTCTTTACAGTAGATACTTCTTTTCAGTAGATACTTCTTTTCAGTAGATACTTCTTTTCAGTAGATACTTCTTTTCAGTAGATACTTCTTTTCAGTAGATACTTCTTTTCAGTAGATACTTCTTTTCAGTAGATACTTATGCATGAACCAAAAGAATATTCCAAATTCTCAACTCATATACGTACTGTATACTAATTAAAATGAATAAATACTGATAATTACCCTTCTTGGAGTGCTTGGTGTTGAAGTAGGCAAAGAGGAAATGCTTGGTGAGTGAGACATATCTTGTGTTAAACTGGAGACAAAAGCACTTGTGTCACTAAGAGAATCATTTGCACTGCGAATAGCTGATGGAGGACTACCGGCTGCCCTATCTCCTCCCACACCAGCACCTGACACTAATGGTGAAACAGCAGTTGCCCGCGGTGAACTGTGCAATGGAGAACTGCTTGCACTTTCTCTTCCACGACCTAAAAAGAAGTTACACTTTATATTAAACATTTTCAAATAAAGCCACTTCAGGTCTTACATAAATACCCTGTTCCTGACACTGTGTAGGTTCATAACACATGAATTTTTGTTCAGGATCTTAAAAGAAAAATTTAACTCATTTAAAGGCAAAGAAATTGATTACTGTACAGAAATAAAGATTTGAGTGGAAACCAATATCTCTTGCCAAGTTATTTAGCCTCCCTAAGCATTTGCAGTTGACCCATCATGTCACTGCTAGTATAATATGCCCTATATGACTCTAAACACTATAAAGACAAGTAACTTTGCAAAGTGGCTTTATTAGAGGGTTAGAAGCTCCACAGAGAACATGCTTCAATCTACCATTGAGAAATCACCCGCTATGACACCAAGGAAAATCATATACTATTAAACAATCTCTCCACGAGTTCCTTGGCAACTCTTAACCACCAAGAACCATTCTGAACTTATGCAACACTCATCTATTCCATCTACCACTAGGTGACACCACTAAAACATTACAGGGTTGAGGAAAGTGAACCCCTTTCCCCCCCCCCCCTATGCCTCTTTAAGCTCATTACACCCAAACCAAGGGCAAACCAGAGTATATAACACAGAGACAATGTTTAGGTAGCTCAACAACCACTAGAGTTCCAAACAGAAAAGTTTGGACTTGCCTAACATCAGCCACAGAAGGGCATGCAAGTCCTTCTCTGTTCTTGCTCTGGGACACATCCTGTGTCCCAGACCAACAACAAATAAGTAAAATGGCTAAGTTAGCACCAGCTGGGATTTCTGCCAGGTGACTAGGGCCGGATTCACGAAGCAGTTATGCAAGCACTTACGAACCTGTACATCTACTCTCAATCTTTGGCGGCTTTGTTTACAATTATTAAACAGTTAATGAGCTCCAAATCACCAAGAGGCTGTTTATAACAATAACAGTTGATTGGGAAATTTTCATGCTTGTAAACTGTTTAATAAATGTAACCAAAGTCGTCAAGATTGAGGAAGATGTACACGTTTGTAAGTACTTGCGTAACTGCTTTATGAATCCAGCTCCTGGAAGACAGTGTGTATGACACCTGAGAGAGCAAGAGATACTTGGCTAGTAAACAAACAGTATGACTTGGAGCCCAAATCGACCAGTTGTCAAGGCCAGAACCTAGACCCTGCAAAGCAGCAGCTCTCACAGCACCTCCCAGGTTTGTCTGAAGAATCTGGGGAACAAATTCAGACCAAAGACTACAGACCGAAAGTGGTAGTCGAGGTGTCCCATTCAAAATGCTAGCTATAATCCTGGAAATACAGGGAAATAAGCCATGACAAGGCAAGGAAAGTCTTTCTTTGGGATGAGGAAAAGGCAGGACACCAATCTTTTTCACCAAATGAATTTTAAAATTACTAGGTAGTTCTAATTTACGAATTCAATGAATAATAATTCAAGTATGTATATGGCTAATTAAGTAAAGTACTATGCTATAATAAAATAAATCACACCTGGAATAGGTACTGGACTGGAAGATCTTGATATCTGACGTGGTGATGTTCCAGATCCTTGAATAACCCCAGCACTTCCGGAGGGCCCAACTCCAGCTGCCCGTGGGCTAGAAGAGCGTGACAATCGCTTTGGTGTTGCAGGTGGAGTGCGAGGTGGAGTTGCTCCATTTCCATTAGCACGAGATTCTCCAATAGCTTTGACCAAATCTTTCACAGAAACACCTTGCAGTTCTGGTGGAACATCACGTGACAAGCTGAAAAGATATATTTTAAATAAAATATCATGGTCTTAAGGTGAAAATGAAGTAGCAGGGAAGGCTCCCAGAGGAGAATGGGGAGAGGTGAGAGGGAGAGTGGAACAGAGGGAAAGCAAGAGCAGGGAGAGTGGAACAGAGGGGAAGCAAGAGTAGGGAGAGTGGAAGGAGAGGGGAGAGGATGGGGAGATAGGGGAAAAGAAATGAGAGGTGGGGAGAGGGTGGAGGAGTGGAAGAGAGGGGAACTGAGGGTGCAGGTGCAGCTGAGTACCCTATCTAGTATTCCATATGATCGAGCCCCAGGGCAGAGACCGAGATTCTCATCACACACTCAGGAGAGATTTTAACTAATTTAGTGTCATTCTTAGCAATCTATTTTAAAGAAAATTAAAAAATTTTTACTACCCATATATAATGAACTGAATATTTCATGAAGACAGTTATTTCCTATTTTTTTTTTGTTTATTTGGGTTCCAAACTTGCACGATAAAATGATAACATTTTGGCATGAGAGATATAATAGTAAACTAAGGATGCCATAAGCATAGTAAAAAAAAATATGGCAAACTCAGTAAAAATAACTCGGAAAACAATTTAACACAGACTAAACCAACTGGAATTAACAAAATGTATACAAGTTCATAGCACTACCAGCAATGCTTTGACCAAAGCAACTAGCCAATAAATATTAGATTAAAAACAATAAACAGAAAAATGGCCAATCACATCAAGAGCTGGTGGCTAGCTGCTCAAAAATCACAACAGGACAACCAATCCAAAATTTCTTTATTACTCAAAGTGGAAAAGTTTAATGTACAGTAGTGCTATTTCTATGTACAGTAACACATACTAGTCAGAGAATGCATTCATTTTTTCCATAGGATTACTACAATAGACTACTTCCTGTTACCTAATCTCCAGAAACAATCTCTTTCTTGTTGACCAGACCACACACTAGAAGATGAAAAAACGTCGACGTATCGGTCCGTCCTGGACCATTATCAAGTCGATTGTGAAGAGATGAAAAAGGCAGGGACATACGTAAGGCAAGAGAGAGGTGAGGAGAAAATCTTAGAGGAAGGTAAAAGCAAGGTGATAGATAGGTGTAATAAAGGGTATGTTTATTACTACCCAATCTCTTTCTTACCACACAGCTAACTGTTGTGACTGCTTTTTCTCCATTTTCTTGTCATATGTCTGAGTCTGCTGCTGGCTGTGTTGCAACTGAGGATGTTGCAGTACCTGTTGTTGTGGCTGCTGTTGCTGCTGCTGCTGTTGAACATGTGCAGGGTGTGGTGCATGAGGAGATGTGTGCTTGTGCTGTTCTTCTTTAAGCCACCGATGCAGAACCGAGAATTTCCCAGGATGTTGAGAAGAATCCTTGTGGTGAAAAAATTAAAACCATAAGCAGAATATTTTTTTCCACATAAACAAGAGAAGAGTTAGAAAATAAGAACAGTATCGTAAAACAATTTGAAAAACAAATTGCATTTGAAAGTAACTCTCTCCAGCATAAAGAACCAGTATTGAACGTAATGAAGTCTCTTTCCACAGAGTTCCTTGGCAGCTCCTCGAGCCACCAACCTGGATATTTGTCAAACCATCAGTATCACACCAAGCTCTATCAATTCACAAGAATCTACTGGAGACCAGTTCCCCCATTTCTAAACATAACCTTTTAAACAGCCGAGAGTTCAGTGAGCGTTCTTTAAATGGTAATAATCAGTTTAATCATATCTTTCAGGATCACAGTAAAGGGAATAATTACCCTTAGATGCCAAAGTTCATGTTGAATAAAGCAGTGACTAGTGAGGATAAACTCAAACTCAAACTCACTAACTCACTAACTAACTCACTAACTAACTCACTAACTAACTCACTCACTCAAACTCACTCACTCAAACTCACTCACTCACTCACTCACTCACTCACTCACTCACTCACTCACTCAAACTCACTCACTCACTCAAACTCACTCACTCACTCAAACTCACTCACTCAATCTCTCTCTCTCTCTCTCTCTCTCTCTGATATGCATTAATTGTTGTTTGATATTATTCTTGGTAACTTAAAACACTTTTTCCATATTTACCTACCTACTTGTTGATGGTTCTGAGGATCAATGTTCCTACAGCCCGGTCTCTGACCAGGCATCCTAATAATAAAAATATATAAATGGCACTTAAGTACAATACAGTAAAGACAAACTTAGTTATAAATAATAATAATATGGATGCAAAGTACACCAGTAAGATCACTAATGTTTAATATTTGTGACCTTGTGACTAAGTGTTAAACATCGCCTGAACCAATACTGGGCTGTGACACAAAGTTTAAGGAACCCTGGTCTAGAGGAACCTCCACAAAGCTTACAGGCTTCCTGTCCCCTAAAATATGAGACAAAAATTCTGTAATTTATACTACACCTGTTGTTGTTGTTGTTGCTGCTGTTGTTGTTGCTGCTGCTGCTGCTGTTGCTGCTGCTGCTTCATTGTAACTCCAGTAGCCTCAGATTCATCAGTTGTGGTGTTTGCATCAACAAACTGAAGGGATGATTTCTGTGGACTACACTCATCTCCGCCACTTGTAGGCCTCTGCACCCCAGCACTGCTACTTCCATCCCCTCGGCCTCGAGCTACAAATAAAGACAAATATTATGAATATTAAACAGTCAAACCTGTGATACAAGCCTAAGGCAGCCTTCCTGCTATGAACCCTCAATACTATCATATTTCCTACTTTCATGGAGTGGTAACCATTGTGTAACCATGGTTACACAATAATAATAGTCAATATTTTTGACTTGTACAGTAAATATATTTCTTAATGATACCTCATCCAATGAGGGGAGTTGAATATCTAAACAGAGCAATGTCTAATAGAAATCTAATTTAATTAAAGCTGACATGGCATCCATGCAATTAATTATCCAGTCAATGTATGGACAGTGACTGACTGAATTCCTACCACTGAAACAACAATGGTCTAAATGATTACAATACTTTCAGATCTGGGATAGTCCTCTTAGTACCTCCCAGAGCTTATGTACTGGCATCCTAGGACAGATACCATTTTGCCAGGTATGTAACATTTTCTCATTGGATTACTGTAGATATGAATCAGGAGCCAGATTCACAAAGCAGTTACGTACACACTTACGAACCTGTACATCTTTTCTCAATCTTTGGCGGCTTTGTTTACAATTATTAAACAGTTAATGAGCTCCGAAGCACCAGGAGGGTGTTTATAACAATAACAACAGTTGATTGGAAAGTTTTCATGCTCGTAAACTGTTTAATAAATGTAACCAAAGCCGTCAAAGATTGAGGAAAGATGTACAGGTTTGTAAGTGTGTATGTAACTGCTTTGTGAATCTGGCCCCAGAATCCTGTCCTCTCACTGAGATAGGGGGAACTAAGGTGTCACAGATACTAACACACTGCCATTATTGTTTCTAGCTCCCCTTATTTGTCTCCAGGTGGCTAGGCTCATGGCAAGTTTTCTAGTCTAGTTCTTTCAGGTTTTTTCTTCCAAGTTTTTCACACTACAGTGCCAGGTGGCATTACACTGCGAGTGTAGTCAGGTGGCACTATAGTGTGAGTGTAGCCAGGTGGCACTATAGTGTGAGTGTAGCCAGGTGGCACTACAGTGTGAGTGAAGCCAGGTGACACTGTAGTATGAGTGAAGCCAAAGAAAAGAATCTTGATTACTACTCTCGAGGAATGCTTCCATGGGCTAGTCAATTCATGACACCATACATTATTGTTTAAACTTCAAGAGATAAGAAGAATTTACGTACTTAATGCACCAAAGACAAAGGGGTCACCACTGACTGCTGGTTGTTGGAATGGTCGAAACACAGGACTAGTCTGAGCATGGGTGAAGTCAAATCCCTGATGGCCAACCATATTATTTGCATCTGAAAAAATATCATATATTAATATATTATATTGTATAAACAAATAAAACAAACAAGCAGGCCTCACTCCAGTTGTGTTCCTGGTTGACCAGTCCAGTAACGAGGAGGCCTGGTCGAGGACCGGGTCGCTTGGATGCTGAGCCCCAAAACCATCTCAAGGTAACCTCAAGGTAAGGTAACCTGGGGTGCTGTGCTTCCCCCCACCCCATCTATGTGATGCTTGTGTGGCACAAGATGAGAAATCAGAATTACTGCAGTGGAGGTCTGTGGGTAGAGTAAAGAATGAAGGTCATGACAAGATGTGGGAAACAAAAGAAAATAATGAAACAGAGTTTATAAATAAAGGTTTGCTCATACTGAATAAATAACAAAAAATGAGGTAGAGAGAGAGTGAGTGTGTGTGTATTTAACCTTTTGGCTGCCCCAAGGCATTTCTTAAATATCACTACGTCTTCTTTGGAAGGTCCCTTTTGCTGTTAATGATCATTAGTCCTCGTCTTACTTTATTTCCTTAGCTTTCCAAGGCACTTTTTTCATTTGCTTTATATTGCTTAGTAATTTTTGCATTATGGCATTTTACTCTCACATATTTTCTAATTGTAATGTCATTTACATGCTCCCTGCTGTTTATCCCTTGAACATGCTTCATAGTTTCTTCCCAATCATCGACACTCTTGGTAACCAGAAAAAAAGATGTAACAAAAGAAGGAAAGAGTATTTAAGGCTTAAGAAGGAACTTTTAGCTACAATATTAATGAAAGTAGTCTTGTGTGTATTGACACTGGAATAGGGTGTAGACAGCAACTTACCAGGCAGGGATGACAAGTAGGGATGACTGTGGCTATGAGAACGTTGAAGGTAAAGTGTATGACCTCGAGACATAGCTAGAGACCATGCCTCCCCATCAGTGAAGCAATATTTACGTGTGCTCTCGGAATCCAAACGAACCCAAGTACCTGAGTGAGAGAGAGAGAATGACAAAAATCTGATATTACTCTGATATTAGTATTGTACATGCTGAGAATAACTCATAATAATGTGGCTAAAATAAATAACCCAACTCAAACATATGAAAGGAATTAAGAGTGACAATGCTTCGGCTCAGGATACACCGAAAGTTGTGACAAGGAAGAGAGCTAAACTAACATAAGAACATTAAAATAAAGAAAATGTAGACGTCCTAATGCAACTAAACAAAATAAGTTTAAAAGGGAAAAGAAATGTGAAAAGAAAAAAGGAAAAATAAGACAGAAAGAATCAAAATAGAAAAAGACAAGAACAGAAGAGATAAAAGGACAGCACAGAGGCAAGTAAATAAGCCAGATCAAGCATGCTAAGATGATCAGAGCATTCAACTACATACTATACAGCATACTATATAGACTCACAGAAACAAAACCAGAAATAAGGTCCAAGTTAGGCATGTTGTGTATGAGCAATCTGTCCCCCTTGAGTTGTCACGTCACAAAAATTATGTACTAAATTGCCAAACCTAACCTAACTGAAAAGAAGGATCACCTTGCACAACTAGGTTTCCAGTCTGAACAATATTTGTAGTAACAGCTGAACCAGAGGGAAGAGATAAATGAATCTCAATTTCAACTAGTTCGGCGGAAACTAGTTGAGATGAGATTCCTACCGTGAGAACCTTGTGATTAGGGAAAGGAGTCACATAAGACAGAAGCTCCCGTTACAAGTCAATGGAAAGAGGTCCACCTCAGGATAACTGAACACCTCACAAAGCCACCAGAACACCTTGTCAATAGTCCCCTCTGTGGAAATGGGATGGAAATGAGACTGTCAATGACAATATAGAACACATCTTGCATGTTAACTGCATGGAAAATCAAACTGTGAGAATCCAGAAGCTGTGCCACTTGCTGAGCACAGCTCCAAAAAGGAAAAGACTGAATTGACCCCCTCCAATTAAAAAAAAAATGAACCACATGAGGGCACTTGGAATGGAGCCAGAGAACAGATTTCAGAGGAAAATGAATGCTTTGCAAGGCCTGCTTAAAACTCACGTACAGTTCTGTGCACCTGCCCAATGACCCTGGGAGGCCTGGTAAATGCTGGCCACAAAACACCAGCCCAGGAACAAGGCGCTTGTATATACCTCAAGTGGGTAAAGGTGCCACATAACCAAATCCTCAAAACCCAGAAGAGGAAACCAGTGAACCAAAAGATGAAGGGGAAATGAAGTTTGTGCTTGAAAGTCCCAGTGGAGGTACAAAGTGTGGAACTGTGAAAACCAGGAAAGTACCTGGAGTCAAACTCTGCTCTTGCATAACAGCTCAACCAACCACCACAGAATCCAGGACCCAATGAACACCAGATGGAGACGACAATTCGGGCAGTGCAAAGCAGCAAAAGTGAGGGAATCCTAAACCAGGCTCAAACAAGTCTGAACCAGGCACAGAACCAACTGGTGATTCCTCCAATCCACTACTAACCCCAACCTGGAAAGCTGGGAAAGAACCAGATCCCTTGCTTGCAGATATGCACACCAGCTGGGAGCCCAATTCTTTTGATTGTAACTTGATTTCCATCAGTAAGTTTACAAAATTTCAAAATTACACTATATGTAAATCTTGCCCCAGGCATATATGTTAAACTATATGCAATTACAGTAGTTGAA
Source organism: Procambarus clarkii (assembly GCF_040958095.1). NCBI lineage: Eukaryota > Metazoa > Arthropoda > Malacostraca > Decapoda > Cambaridae > Procambarus > Procambarus clarkii. Next base: position 13,257,415 of record NC_091220.1, on the reverse strand, counting down.
GGAAATAGTAATTTTAAAACCACAACAGAAGTCACAGCATCTTCCATAGGAATATCAAACTTATAAATATCAATACATGTACTATGTCAATTAAAATGATGTAAATCAATATGAACAGAAGACAGTTTTGCCCAAATTAATAAATATGAGAGCAAATAAACAACCTAGAAATTCATATCTAATATGTATTTATTAGGTATATACTGTACATAATAAACATACCATCACCATTCTTAGCATCAGAGTCTGCCGAAATAACATTCCCTAGGACAAGCATTCCAACAGGTGGTGCTTTCAGATTAGGCTGACTTCGAATGTTATGCCCTGAAGCTCCACATTTGACAACGGTGTACATCCCTGCACCTCCACTCATACCCTCGGCACCATCAGTGCCTAATGAGGTTTCCCGACGAGGACTTCCATCACGACGTCTAGTTATAGTGTCAGTAATTACCTGGAAACAAACAAGGAAAAAATTACTATGAAGTTACTGTACATTCCCAAGAAATTATTTAAAAAGGAACAGTACTTATTCTTAAAAATAGAGATTACAAGTCTTAAAATTAGCATATTTATCATGTTTATTATTTAAATTTAATAAAGTTCATGCAGGCGATGTGTTTGAGTAGCCAGGGGTTTTTGTTGGTTGTAGGTGCACAGTGTGGATCACACGTCAGTTGTTGGTTGCACACTGTCTATGCCGCCCCTTACTGTGTTTTCTAAAGTCAGGGATAGGTTATCTTGGTTATCTTGAGGTTATCTTGAGATGATTTCGGGGCTTTAGTGTCCCCGCGGCCCGGTCCTCGACCAGGCCTCCACCCCCAGGAAGCCAGCTGACTAACTCCCAGGTACCTATTTACTGCTAGGTAACAGGGGCATTCAGGGTGAAAGAAACTTTTACCCATTTGTTTCTGCCTCGTGCGGGAATCGAACCCGCGGCACAGAATTACGAATCCTGCGCGCTATCCACCAGGCTACGAGGCCCCCATCTGTTCAGTGAGGTATCTGTTCAGTGAGCATTCCCTTGTGCCTGGCATCTGGGCAGGTCCTCCTTTACTGATGCTTTAAATTTCTGCAGATCTTGTGTAGTGTGTGATTGTTATGACCTTCCCTCTGGACCTGCGTTGAAGTGCAGGTCTTGTTTTATGCCTATAGCTGTTCTGTCTGTCTCCAACAGTCTGTCTGTGGGTTTATCATCCCAGGTCTCTGATGCACTGATGCAAGTCATCGTTGGGTTTTATTTATGCTGCACCCTGTTCATGGGGGTGCAGTATTTTGGGTGGTGATTGCTGTGACAATGTTCTTATTTTTGTACTTTTTGCAGTCTTTTTGGGGCTTTTGGTTACTGGGGTTCTGGAGGATCGCAGGAGGATGCCCGAAGGTGGGTTCATGGGCTTCTTGTTACATTCCTCTTTTGTTGTTTGAGCTGATTTCAGCATGAAATGCATACATGCATTTTTGGATACTAAAAGGGTTATCAGATTTGTTTTGTTGTGGGTTTCCATTATCTTGCCTTTCCGTGGGTCCCACCTAGAGAATTATATTGACACTTAACTATTAAAGAATATGTAGTAGTGAAGAAATTTTAACTGCAAATAGTGTATGTAATATACAGTACTAGAAATAAATATGAATTCTGTGTTAAGATTTATAACCTTAAAGGTTACCTTGGTAAATTAAAACAAGTGAAATTTATGTATTGTACCTATATTACATCTAAAATAATTTGATTGTGAATCAATATACCTGGTCTAGAATAGTTTTGGGATGGTCAAGGGGTACTAGAAGTGTTTTTCCTAAATGTTGATTGTATTGTAGACACCAAGCTTCTGAATATCCATTGGTGCAATATTGGCGTATACTTTCTGGGCTCAATCGCAGCCAAACGCCGTCACTATTATGTACCTGAAATACAAAAGAAAAATATAAATATATTACAGCTAGTCTCATAATTATTAGAATATACATAGACTTAAAGATTTTATAACACATTGAACAACACTATGGTTAAAAATACAAATAAAAATTCACAGCATATATATGACCTAAAGTATAATATGCAGCAGGAATATGGTGCCTATATATATAAAAGGCACACCAGTAACCTAGAAAAGATGCAAAACCATGCTACTAAATGAATCTTTAACCTAAAACATAAGAGCCATGAAGAGAAACTGCAAACATTAAATATGCTAAAATTAGTGGACAGAAGAAAAATCCAGTGATGAATGTGATGAAGCACTTCTTTTTGAACGAGCCCAGGTAACTCCCTAAAGCTATCTCGCTGAGATGGCTCCCAATATTTGGTCTCATCAGCCACAGTGCTCTGTTCAGCTTACTGCAGACCAGGGCCAGAACTTGGCTCCCTCCTCACAGAGGTGCAGAGAGCAGGTGACACTGTTACCCCAGCGGGAATACAGCCATAAAGACAGTTCACCAAAACTGCCCACTGTTGGGTTCAAAGAGACCGAAGATTCAAAACTATCAAATGAACTCACTAGACAATGTAAACAAAATTAAATTCCTCAAAACTAACACTAGCTCATTAGCACCAACCCCCAGTGGAAGGGAAAGGGGAAGGGGGAAGTGGGAGGAGATGGAGCTCCTGTCTTCCCAAGTCCTCCAAGCCAGTTCTGGAGTAGATGTGAGGATGGCACCCACCCGTCAATGAACCTGGAGGGGGAGGGAGGGAAACAGGGACCACCATGGCTCATCCAGAAGAGGTATTTCGTTACATTCAATGCTGGATTTCTGGGCAAGCCCCTTATGGTTTCCATGAAGAAGAAAGATGGGAGGAGGAGAAACCACAGGTGTTCAAGACGAAAAAACACTCGGGCAAGAGACACGACCCAAGGCAACACAGGCACGACGAGGCTTGGGAGCATTACGTACTTCAATACCAGGCCATTAAGAACCTGTTTGGCTGCCAAAACCCCCATGCCTGAATATCAGCCCATGACAAGTTAGCAAAAATATTTGTAGGAGCAGCATATTTACAAACATTACGAACACAGGACAGTAGTAGACCACAAGCTGGCTGGACTTAACAACACTGCAGATGACCGGAGAAATACAAGAATTGGAACAAGTAAACAAGTAGGATCAACCCAGAAAGCATCCAATGAGGCAGAATCAGTGGCATGAAGGCAGCGGTAAAGAGTTGTTACCAGGCACAGCACATAATGCCCCCCATCCAAAATTAACCAACTATCAATAGCCAAAGGACCCCTTCACAATTGATTTTTCAGTCATCTTTCTGTACAGGCGTCTTAGCAGATATATGGAAAAGGCTAACATAGTTCCAATCTAAAAAATGGTAGCTGGGAACACCCTCCTAATTACAGACCTGTATTGTTGACAAGCACAGGTGTCAAAACATTTGAAAAATAAAACAAAATGAGTATAACACCTTGAGACAGATGATGTAATGACAGACAGTATGGTTTTTGATCAGGAAGATATTATGTATCAAATCTACTTAGTTTCTATGCTAGAGCCACAGAGATTTTACTAGAAAGTTGGGTTGACTGCATTTATCTGGACCTTATAAAGGTTTTTGACAGAGTCCAACATAAGAGGTTGTTCTAGAAACCAGAACATGCTAGAGGAGTGATGGAGACTTCTGACATGGATGAAAAATTTCCTAACAGATAGATGAGGGCAGTAATCAAAGGCAATGTTTCTAACTGGAGGAGTGTTACTAGTGGAGTACCATAGGGTTCAGTTCATGCACCAGTCATGTTCATGATCTAACGCTCTACCAGAAGGAATACAGAATCACATGAACAAATTTGCTGATGATGCTAAATGACTAGAGAAGATAGGAGACCTAGACCCTTTATGTTAAACATGACTGGATTTCCCAGATGTGCTCCAGAACGGTTTGACTCTTTTTTATTAATTAAAATTAATTTAACATATAATACAAACCTCATCTACAAATGCAATAGTTCCATTAACATGGACCACGCCTATCTGCTCACTCTGAAGAGATGGGTGAGTTCGTATCCGCAAACCAGCACTATTCTGTAGTACAAATTTACGGAGACGAGAAGGTTGCTGCGACGATCTTCGTATCGTACTCTGCACTGGAGGAGTCACACCTTGCGGCGGTTCCTTTACTTCCATTTTATATGTCTAAAAATTAAAAGATACCCATATAATACTGTAATTATAAAGAAATTATAAAATTCAAAGCCTGTAAATAATACATAATGAAAGTCTCACATAGTATCAAATAGTTATTTTTTATATTAAAATAAATAAATAAATAAAATAAATATTCTCATTCCCTCTTTCTCATTCTCTCTCTCCCCCCCTCCTGATCCTAGAGGCCCATTTATTTCATGAGCTATATGCATCAGTAGGAATAGCCTTTATTCATTAACAACATTAGGTAACACTCATTTAAGGAACAGGATGAGCCTGTAGCCAACTGTGTGTCAAAACCTTCATGTGATCAGTTGACCTGATCTCCCGTGTTGAGTGAACAAGTTCCAGATGCGAGTCAGTCAGCCAGCCAGCCAGCCAGCCAGCCAGCCAGCCAGCCAGCCCCCCTCCCCCCCAAGCCAGCAAGCCAGCTCTTGAGCTAGTGTTAATATTTTACCAGATACCTCCTCCGTTAGAAATACTCTCGTGTAGTGTTGAGATGATTGTGGATAAATGATGTTCACTTGTATTAATTAGCCGGTAGATTGTGGGCAACAGAAAGAGAAAAGAAAAATTCAATATTCACCTCATCTAGTTGGTAACCATCTATAGTAACATGCAGAGAGTACCAGCCAGTAGCTCCGGGTGTCCAATTACACGAATAAGTGCCATCATTGTTACTTCGTACAAGCATATTTTCTGTTGGACGACGAATGGCAGGTGACATGTAGCGAAGTTCTTCAAAAGAATAATTCTCATAAGCCTGAAATATTAGTTTTTTTAGTATGAAATAATGATGACAAAGACTGTTTTTATTATAAAAAGTGTATATAAATATTTATATTTAATGATAAAGTTTGTAAATATGGGAGCTAGTGAAAAACTCCAAAATGAGGAGAGCAGCAGTAACAGCTGATAAATAAATATTTGTGAGGTGAGGTCCATTGGATGGAAACTTCCTCACCCAGAAGCCTACAAGGTCCACCAGGACTGTATTTCAGCACTAGACTCTCAACCCTTAACGTGCAGTTATCGTCATATACTGATACTGATTCCCTGTATAATGTGGTTATCATCATACAATGATTTTAACCATGAGGTAGGACAACCACCCTACATGTAAAAATGGGGCATAAAAAGCCAGCCTCACCTTTCCTGGTCAGTGGCACACCGCTCTCCTGCACGCGTACTCTAGTTTACTGCGGTCCAATTCACCAGGAATCACGGCCTCTCCCAGCCCAACTGTTGTGCATTCTTAGCATTGCACTTAGATGCTGCATTCCAATGTGCTTCGAGGGAGCCCAAGCTAGTGGTGGCCATGTCTGCCTGCAAGCCCTAGGGCAAGGAACTTATGGATCCCACAAACTGACTACTAAATTGACCCCCTGGCTACTACTGAGCTTCAGTAATATTCAGGGGAAGTTGAAAATTCCAGCATAGCAGCAGTAGTTGCTTCTGGAATCTTCCATTATTAAGACTACTAATAGCCGAGTGAATAGAGCCTTTGCCTCACACGCATGGGGTCCATGGTTCAAGTCTCCTAGAGCCCAGGTGAATATAGAGTAACAAAAGTTATATAATAGCTTTGTTGAGCAGTGCTTTAATATGCTTATCTTACCTTTATCATAGTTATTGCACAGTAGCACATCTTGTCCTTAATAGAAACTTGGTACGGAACATCCAAAGAGGGCTGAGGGTGTCCACCGAAGGTCATATTATCAGGTACATGCTGGCTTATTCTTCTTAACTTTCCCTGACCACCTTCCTCTCCTGTGCTTACAGGTACCGCTACAACTTCAACCTGATGAGAAAACTTTTTAAGCACTTAATTCTTTAACAACTTTAGATACAATATATTTTCTTTACATGTCCCTGTGGTTGGCTGGTAATATGTGTTGTTTGATCCGTCCATTCTAAAGTGTATTTCTGAGCATGTGTTACGTGTCCTACCATTCACTGTCCGTGATATTTGTTGTTCAACTAGTAAGAACCTTGTACTTTTAGAGTACAGGTATCTGGAATTTGCAATTAGAGTCGAGAAGATTGTACAATAACATAACGACTTTATGTCCATCACTTAGTGGGACCAGTATTTAATAATTATTCCAAGTAATAAATATTCTGTGAAAACATTACTTCCATTTTATCAGTTATCATGTAAAGTAACTTTAAGATCAAGAAATAAAACACTTTGTAATGATATAAGTTATTATTTTCCTGGGTTATATACTTTATCCATGTTTGGCCCCTGAAGTGAGGAGTGTTCCTGCTCATGGTACACATGTTCGATGTTTGACTGTAAGGATTATTATAGAGCAGACTTTAGTTGTCTTTAACTTTCATGCAGTAAAGGCCAGATTTCGACAGTTTGTACTCTAGGGTATGACTTAGAAGCTTGTGCCCTTATAATACAAGCCAAAGAGTAGAATTTTCAAGTGTTAAGCACGATACCCCACAATCAGAGGGCGAGAGGGGGAAAAGGGAGTATTTTGGGAGAGAGAGAGTGGGGGGGGGGGAGGTGGAAAGGCAGGATAGGGAAAGAGAGGGAGATGGGGAGAGGGAAGAAGAGAGAGATGAGAGAGGGGGGAAAGGGGATGATTTGGAGATAGGAGGGGGGAGAGATAGAGAGCGACTCCTGGGCACTGCTGGGTACCCAGCTAGTTCTAATAAATGTGGATGACTTAACGGAGGAAAATAGACTCGTTTCTCTCAATGTTATTTGCCTATGCAAACATTCTGAAGAAAATAAATATAATGTAAGACTCCAAGAATCTACACAATGATCTGGATTGAATGAAAGAATGGTGGAGTAAACCGGCACTACAGTTTAAACCAAGCAAGTGCGAAATAATAAAACTGGTTACAGGAGATGGGAAACTGGATGCAAGAAGTCATGTGAGGCAGGAAATGCTCCTAGACGGATGAGATTTAGATAAGGTTACAGTAATTTTAGTTAACATAAATTCCCACAAACATATTACATTCTTTATTACCAAGAGGATATATAATGTTTTGTAAAAATTTTTATTGATGGAGGGGATGGGGCGAGTGTAATTACCCAAGTAAAGTTACAGGATGAGAGCTATGCTGATGGTGTCCCATCTTCCCAGCACTCTTTGCCATTTAATGCTATGAAAATTCTGATGATTTTGGCCTGCACCACCTTCTCACTTAGCTTGTTTCAACCATCTACCACTCTGTTCATTAGAAAGTGAACTTTCTAATGTTCATTAGAAAGTGAACTTTCTAATGAACAAATCCACAAGGGCCGTGACGAGGACTTGTTCATTGATGCATCACGCTATTGTGATTTCTGTGTGGAACTTTCTAATGTTCTTTCGGCAGCTTTGTTTAGTTTGCTTAAATCTAAGACCTCTTGTTTTTGAAGTTCCAGGTTTCAAGAATTCTTATTTATCAATTTTGTTGATTCCCGTTACTATTTCCCACGTTGCGACCATACAGTAACAACCCTTTTTCTTTCATCTTCTAGCTCTGTTTGGGCATGAGTGTGAGAGTGGACTGGTGGGTGAGAGAGCAGGTGAGGGAGCGGGTAGGCATGAGCTTGAGAGTGGGTGACAGAGTGAGTGGGCATGTGTGCGCAAGTGGGCTGATGGGTGAGTAGGTGGCTGTGAGAGTTGGTAGGCATGAAGAGGGATGCAAATCACAGTTCTCTTTGTTAAAACAGACAGATGGTAATGCCACATGTGTGCATTATATAATAATGGTGCACATAATTGAAGTTGTCGATATCTAAATGAAAATCATGTCATGGTAAAAAATGTGCTGTATAAACATGTGTTATATAAGGGGTTCATTGTACTCAGAAAAATCATACTTATTTTACCTCCATTTTAATGCTACTTAGTTAAATATATGTATAAAATATTGCCTTAATAGGCATTTATCTTTAAAGTAAAGGAACCAAATTATTTTATGTCTTGCAATATTTTGCAAGAGTGAACGTTAATCATTTAATAATTTAATTTATAATATCCACTGTATTCCCTTGATACTGTATTTAAATACTATACTGTATTAATTTTGAAATACCAAAAGTTATTTATTTAAACAAAAATAAAACAATAATATGCTGTCATATTATTAAACAAGCTGTCAACAATGATGAAGCATTAGAACTCACCTTGAGTGACGGCACGTGGACCACCTCATTGTATTGATCTCTCGTGAGGATAGTGACAATAGCAGGCCATCCTGCCCTCATGTCATCTCTGCTATACAAGACTTCGCACGCTCTCACATCAACGTACGAATCAGGTTGAAGCCATCGAGCTAGTCGTCCACCACTGGTGCCTCCGGCACACGAAACGAAGTCACGCAGAAACAGACGTTCATTGGAGTGACAGCTATTGGGAAATTAGAAAATTTTTGTTGGCAATATGAACCTCAAACTAATTAAAACTGAATTTTACATTGCATGAATTCATATAAAACTGCAGTATTTTAATTTCCTAAATTAAATACTGTATAGAAAACTGGATTATATGTATGTCCTAGAGTACACTGCCTTCAGATTTTTACAAATGATGTACAGAATTTTCTTTATTTTGTGTGTGTACAGTATTTGTAATCGGTTAATTTTTTTAATAGGTCAATAAAAAAAAAGAGAAGAAATATGCTTGATATGCCTTCTCTTGTTTAATTAATCTATGTGGGCTTACACACACAATATCTTTCCTACCATCTAATACTCTTTTTTTTTTTTTTTTTGTGAACAGGAACTACTTCCAATTGTGATTCACCCCTTTTGTTTAAAATCTGAATTCATGGCCTTGGGTTCTATTAAATGCTGGTATACAAAATTCTTCATTGCCTATTTTCTCTTTTGAAAAAATTGTCATTACCATATCTCCTTTTGATCTCCTATCTTTCTTGGTGATCACTGCAAAGTTAAAGTCTTTCTTAATAATACAGTTTACCTTAACTTGTGAATTCAGTCTTAATATTAAGACATAGTAATTATTGTATCTGTAAGGACTACAAAACTGAGTGTGAACAAAGCAGCTTATTTAAAGAATGACTTCATATCCTGTCTTCCCACACACCACGCGTATTAACTAGAAGAGACGACTTCCTCTCTCACACTCTGGGTCATGATGTTGGGATTCCCACATCTTCACTTAGTGCACATTGAAATCCTAACGGCCAGTTCAGTTAAATTTTGGTGGTGTTCGTTGCATTAGTGAATTTAAACATTTTAATATTGGAGCCCTTTGCAGAAACATGTTCAGGTTGCTATTTGTAGTAAGTGTCCTGGGATGGAGTCTAAAATGTGGTTCTGGGTATCAGCCCAACCCACATATGCCTCACCCTCCCAAGTTTGATCTTAAAGCAGAAAATACTTCCGAATATAAATTCCCTACCAAGCCAACATTTGAACTTGGTAATCAATCGCAAGTGAGTGCAGAAGCACCGGATAATATCAATAATATGGCCCCTGGAAAGGGGATGAACACAAGTAAAAGTCAATTTGAAAATACACCTACTATAAATGTAATGCCAGGCATAGTGTACACACCTCCTTCAGCTTCAGCACAGAACAGCACTAAGCAACAACCAACAACTCAACCGATTGTAGAAAATGAGCCTAATCTACGGTTGATGACCAACCCAGAGCATATAACATCTTCCATGCCACCAGCATGGGTGAGCAGTAAAGGACCACCTATAGATATTGACAGTGCAATAATAGCAAAGCAACTGAGTCTAAGTGGTGTAAGAACTAATACAATGCCCACAATACTGAACACAACTACATCAGTAAAAGCAACTCGATATCCAGAAGGAACAACAAATATTCAATTACCAAATGAAGCAAATAATAACATAGAAAACAGAACATCTGACAGAGGCAAAGATCATTCACAAATTGAAAGTAATCATAAAAATTCTAATAGAAGTCCAAAAGATGAAAAGGTAGAGAATGTGGGATCGTCTAGTTCGGCACTAAACAAAGGTGATCCTGATGATACAGGTTAGTTAATAAGTTATCACTATCACGTTGCTGGTACACTACTTTGCTCACATCTTCAAATGTTGAATTTTAAATTAAAAATATTTAAAATCTTTTAATCTATTTGCAGATAACATAGATTGTTACATAATAATTCAATTATAACACAGTGTAAATACCTAAGTGTAGTCACAGGATGAGAACTATGCTTGTAGTGTCCTGTTTTCCTAGCACTCGGTTACATGACACTTTAAAACTACTGAATGGTTTTGACCTCGACCACCTTCTCATTTAACTTGTTCCATCTGTCTACTACTGTACTCTGTTTTCAAAAACAAACTTTGTAGTGTTTTTTGGCTGCTTTGGGAGTTGACTTAGTTCAGAAATAATTTTTGTCGTCTGGTGCTTTACTTTCTCCAAAGCAGATATGTCTTTCTGAAGATGAGATCTACATGCTTGGATACAATAATCCAAGAGGGGTTTTAACAGCTAAATAATTACTAGTACAGTAATTACAACAAATCAGTGTTGTTGATTTGATACTTGCAATGTGCATTGTTATGCCCCACATGAAAGGTCTTGCATTTTTTTAAATTAAAAAGCATTTGCCAATCTTCTGACCCCTTGTGGAGCTTAAGTAGATCTCTTTGTAAGGCCTCAAAATAATTTTCATTACGTGAGCCAATAATTTTTATTTCAGGGGCATCTTACCATAAACCTTAGAGTCATCAATAAATTTGATGGTTTGGTTTCTAATACAGTACTGTATTCTTCTACGTCATTGATTTATACGACAAAAGAGTTGGCCCCAAAATGGATCCTTGCAGTATCGCACTCACCACATTTTTCCAGTCAGATTCGTTTCTATTTAGGATAAACCTTTGTTTTCTTTGTTTTAACCATTGTTTTATCTATTCTAGTATTTTATCATTTACCATTTATTCCATGTGCATGTACTTAACATGCCAGTCTTTCATGTGGTACTTCATCAAAAGCTTTAGAAAAATCCATGTATATTATGTATGCTTGAAGTGCTGCGCTCGTTTGCCCCACTACTACTACTAGTCTCGGGAGGGACGGGACTAAGGCGCCCCCCTTAAGCCACTGTCCACTGGCTCAAGCCATCAGTTCTGGAGCAGATGTACGCACGAGACACCTCCAATGAATGATCTGGAAGTGAGGGCAGGAACCAGGGAGCCACTGGGGCTTACCTAGAAATTGGCATTTCATTACATTCTCCACCATGAGGGATGCCGACAGCAAAGACACTTGGGCATGGAGCTGCAATAAACCTACATCCCAGAAAGATTGGGAGCATACAGACAGTCACTGAGCAGCACAAAAAGAAGGGCCATTCAAAAATACCTGAAACACATTTGCCACTTCATGCCACTTGATCACAAGGAAACGGCAAAAGTTGCACCAAGCCCTGAGCGAAAACAGAGGATTATCCGCTAGCCAGGATGACTTTGAGACCTCATGATGCAACCAAAAGGTGATGGAACACCCAAACTCAAAAGAGGCAGGGTCCATCAAGAGGCATACTCCAGGTAATGTAGGAGGTACTTAAACAAATCCTGATGAGCTATCAATGGAGGGTCTTGCAAGGCAGGAAACCTTCGAAAGAACAGTTCTGACGGGCCCAGAGGCCCATGGAAACCTCTCCCAATGAAGCAAAATACAGCGTGCACCCTCCTCCGAAGGGACGAAAACCCACCTGGTTCAAGGAAAACTAGGAGCTCCTATCCAACTCCCCCCCCCCTCCCTCATGCACTGCGAGTTCAAAGGGGAGGTTTCGAAAGATGAAGGGGCTGGCTGGAAAGAAAACCCTGAAACCTCGGCGGGAGCAGCAGGCTCAACTACCTCTGTGCCTGAATCAGAAGGAGCTGGCCCCAGAGGTGACCAAGCCACATCTCGAGCTATACATTGCCCTGACCCGGAAACCCTCAAATGTTTCGGGCCGGAAGCAGAGGAAAACGGGGGAAAGTTTCAGAGGCAGGGCAAAACATGCCCGAAGGGAAATGAAAATTATGTGGAGCCAAGGTGGAGTTCATCAATACCTCTTCGGATCCCTAAACCCCAGGTGGGCGAACTCCGGGGCATCCAACCAGACGCACAACCTAAAATGCTGAAAATTGGCAAAGTAAATCCAAGAAAGCCAGTATTATGGTTCAAGCCAAGAAAACACATGTGAGAATGGCCATAGAGCAAAAACAAGAGATCATTCGTAAACATGAAAATGGTATACGGGTTGTTGACAAGAGGCAGCTGAGGCAATGTCTTCAGGTGAGGAGGAGGCAGTACAGAATGTCCCTTCCTCAACAATTAGGAAGTGCTGTAGACTGTGGGAAGAAATTCAAACTTTTATTGAAACGACTCACCCAGAGAAAGCTGTAGTAGGCCATTGCATTAACCTTTTTTAATGACACTGTGATGCCTCACTACAGCCAAGTGTTACAATGAAGGGAAAAACAATCCTCTATGGATAGATTTTTAGTGAGAAAATCAAGCAGTGAACCACAAGCAGGTCCTAGTGGTATGCAGGCAAAACGTGCCAGAGAGTGTACCCCAGAGAAGTCATCACTGCCTGATGTCATAATGGAAGGGGACTCCCCTTCCAAACACCTCTTCTCCCCCCTCCCCTCCTCACCGTCTTCCATATGCCAAGAAGTCATCAATAAAGGTAAGCAATAACTTGTACATACTGTACTTTAGTACCAAAGATTTTGGTGAATTATGTATAAAATTTACTTTGAAGTTAATTTTTTGGGGAGTGTGGAACAGATTAATTAAATTTACATTATTTCTTATGGGAAAATTCACTTCAGTTTACGAATTTCCGGCTTATGAACCATCTCTGGAAACAGATTAAATTTGTATGCTGAGGTACCACTGTCCTTTCATCATCAGCTGCCTTTAGCATCTTTATCATTTTCAATATAATTAGAATTCTTTGATGATGAATTTTAATTTAATGCATTCTAAACCTCTAAACAATATACTGTACTAGTACTTTATTATGAAAAGAATTAACCTGCTTGATGGGGTTCTGGGAGTTCTTCTACTCCCCAAGCCCAGCCCGAGGCCAGGCTTGACTTGTGAGAGTTTGGTCCACCAGGCTGTTGCTTGGAGCAGCCCGCAGGCCCACATACCCACCACAGCCCGGTTGGTCCGGCACTCCTTTAAGAAAACTATCTAGTTTCCTCTTGAAGATGTCCACGGTTGTTCCGGCAATATTTCTTATGTTCACTGGGAGGACACTGAACAACCGGGGACCTCTGATGTTTATACAGTGTTCTCTGATTGTACCTATGGCACCCCGTGGCATAACCAGCAGCTCTGGAATACAATATCTTCCAGGTTTAGCTTCCAAAACTAATTTTAGGCTATGGTAATTGTATTGTATTTTTTTTTAATATATATATAAAAGGGAGATACCAAATCTGGCTGGAGGAAGGGGATGGAAAAAAATGGGGCCTTGGAAAAAAAGCCCACACACAATGCATTAGAAGAAATTGTTGGGTCCCCTCCAATGTAGTGTCCATGTTCTTTTGTCCTACCACCCCCCTTCTTTGTGTGTGTGTTTCTTTTTTATTAGATACTGTATTTATGTTTTAGGTATTTTTGTATCCAGTTAAATTTATGTTAGTTAAGTTTTATACAGAAATTCCTCCAAGCATCCTACCTGGTCTTTCCCTAGAGCATGAGATGCCAGGCCACAGGACCCCCAGACACAATGATCTATGCTCCGCCTGTCTCTGTGATCCCTTAAAAAGGAATATCATCTGCAAGCATGAGCATCTCTATAATGTAAGTGGCAACCCTCATTCAAAAATAAGAACTGTATACCGACTGTACATACAGTAATTGTAAATAAATACACTAAATGAATATTGCCAGTGCTGGTATTAGACATTACAGTACTGCAACACAAATTATGCAACCCCCTCTATGACTTTTATGTTTTAATGTTAAGTACCATAACAAAACATGATCTTTTATACTTAATATTTATACATAACCAAACATATTTTATATTTTATTAAAAATCCTTTCTAAAAGGAGTGAATGGGTTTAAGCAACTAAAAATATTTAACTCTTTAGAATACAGTGGAACCTCGAGTGACGAGCAGCTCCAGTTACGAGCATTTCGAGTAACGAGTAAGCCACTCGCAGAAAATATGTCTCGACTGACGAGCTTTCGCTCGATTAACGAGCGTTCCTGCTGGTTCTTGGACACCTCCGGCGACAGTTTTGTTGTTGTTTCGCAAGACGAGTTTTCCACATGACGAGCTATGTACCGGAACGGATTAAACTCGTTAATCGAGGCGCCACTGTATTTAACATTTTCCACCTCTCCTCATAGATCTTGTCTTTCAATTCTGGAAGCAATTTAGTACCATGTTTGTGCACCCTTTCTAGTTTATTGATGTGCTTCTTGAGATATGGACACCATACAGCTGCTGCATATTCCAATTTTGGTCTCACACATGTTATGAACAATTTCTTTAGTATATCACCATCCACTTACTTGAAAGTAAATTTAAAATTTGAAAGAGTAGCATAGGCTGCTCTCACAATGCCCTTTATGTGGTTCTCTGGTGACTATTTATCATCTAGGACTTTGTCATATAGGTATTACATCTCTTTCTTTGTCAGAGTTCTTTAATATCTTTCCACATAATTTGTAGATTACATGTGGCCTATTTTTTCCTATTACACATGGCATTTATTCACATTCAATTCCATGTATGTAATGTGTTGTTCCAATCACAAATTTTGTCCAGGATATCGTGAAGTTTATGACCATTGTCCAAGTCTTATTTTCTCTAGTAACTTAGAATTATAGGCAAACATGCTCATATAAGTCTGTATTCCTTATAAAACATGTTCATATAAACTTTGCAACTAATATGCATGCTATTTAAACTAAAATGCATTTCTCAAAAAAATTATACTGAATTAAGAATTTGAATAATTTATTTATACATTTACAGTAATGTAATTTCTAAAGATATGACAAAAAATGCAATATAAAATTAATTTCTGAATAGTATTAGGTATCATCTTTTGTTGTAATTTACAGGGGGCATCACACCATTTGACTCTCAGGAAAGAGATTATTCCCCAGAACGCAACAACCTTGCAAATTTTGAACTTCGAATTACTGACAATATTGAATGGAACATTCTCCAGTGAAAACCTTGAGCTTCGTAAGATTGTCTTTGAAAACATTGGAATGGTAGAACTCTTCAAGGAATCTCTGTTCTTTAATGCAAAGGCAAAGTGAGTACAATATATATTTCAGAGGAATGACCTTCCATAATTAAACTTGGTAGTAGAGAGCACAAAGTACTATCAACTAAGAGAGACTTTACAGTGTTTGTTTGTGACTTATTATATATGAATTATGACTCTCTCTCACTCTGTGCATACATATGTAATTACCTATGTGTAATTACAGGATAAGAGCTATGCTTGTGGTGTATTCACCTAGTTATGCTGGCAGGGGTTGAGCTCAGCTCTTTCGGCCCGCCTCTTAACTGTTAATCAAGAGTTACTAACTACTAACTAATTTTTTTTTTGCCTTTTTCCTTTTTTACACACACACACACCCCCCCAGGAAGCAGCCCGTAACAGCTGTCTAACTCCCAGGTACCTATTTACTGCTAGGTAACAGAGGCATCAGGGTGAAAGAAACTCTGCCAATGTTTCTCGCCGGTGCCAGGAATCAAACCTGGGCCACAGGAGTATGTGTCCAGCGTGCTATCCTCACAGCCACCGGAGGTGTCTCGTCTCCCTAGTGCTCTTTGTTGTATGTTTCTTTGAAATTACTGGTGTTTTTGACACCCACAACCTTCTCACTTAACTTGTTTCAACTGTTGACCAGACCACACACTAGAAGGTGAAGGGACGACGACGTTTCGGTCCGTCCTGGACCATTCTCAAGTCAATCGACTCGAGAATGGTCCAGGACGGACCGAAACGTCGCCGTCCCTTCACCTTCTAGTGTGTGATCTGGTCAACTTACTTTAGCCAATTTATTGTGACTCATCGCCTGCTTGTTTCAACTGTCTATCATTCTGTTTGCAAAACTGAACTTTCTTATATTTTTTCTAAAATCTTAACTATTTTGCATGTAGTGATCATGTTGGCTTTTTTTCTTCTTTCTTTTAGTTTAGGCATATTTAATGCCTCTAACCTCTCCTCGTAGCTCCCGTCTTTCAGTTCCTGGAGCCATTTAGTTGCATATCTTTGCACCTTTTCCATGTATGTGCATGTATGTGTGTTTACATGTGAGTGTGCATGCAGGTACAACCACAGTGAAATAAAAAACTAGTTTAAATACTTTCCCTTCCAAAGAAGCTTCTTCAGAAACTCAGGAAGTAAGTATGAGAGGCACCAACATGACAAAACAGGCAGTTAAGCAAAAAACACACACTAGGCAATAATCCTCACATCAAAACCAATATAGACTATCACTTGATCTCTGGTACCATAAATGAATATAACTTCTGATGCAAACACACATAACACATTTATTCCCATTAACCAAACCAGATGATGAGGCAAATAATTTATTTGCTAGTGACAAGCAGTAACAATTTTCCATAGTGATGGAACTGCCAAATAAAGCATTATATATATATGTTAACTGTTCTAATAGATAAGCCGACCTGATATGCCTCATATCCAATGTCATTTAATACCAAGTGTCTATAACATTATTTATAATTATCATATATTAACTGACTGAATCAAAAAACAAAGATCACATAAGTTTGACACCGGTTAAGTTAGTGGTGGTGGTAAAGATAAAACAATGGTTAGGAGGCCAACAAAGAACTAAAAAGCAATCAACGGAGAAAAACCCATGAACCCTGGCATGCACACAAATCAAGCGGCCGGCTGCCCAAAACAGTCAGCGGTCAAGGCAGCCAATGATGCAGGACCCCAAGACAAACATTCCAGACTCTCATCACACACCAGATAATGTGTTGGGTGCATGTGACCAACCAAAGGGACCATGGAACCCCAAGATAACTGCTACCAGGACAACAATGACCATCAAAACAAGGCTAAATGTAATGTGCCTTAAAAGTCCAATTTTTTACTATTGGAATACTCCAAATTACATTTTAATAGTGGAACAGTAGTTATATAACCTAACCTATCCTAGGCCTAATATATATGCCATCTTTGGTCTAATTTAATATATGTACTTGCTATGCTAGGCCTAGGAATGCTCAGGCATGCTAGTTTCCTTCTATCTCATGCCTTCTACAAAATAAATACGTAGTACAAAATATAAATTTTTTGGGGAGAGAACCATAAATTGTTGTACGTTTGACCAATATCGCTATGAGTACTGTACTATTATTTATGGATGATAGGTTGAAAAATAATATGCTGTAAAGCCTGAAATTATAACATAAGTAAAATTTAAACCTCAAAATCATGTTACAATACATATTTACAATTTATGTGCCATCAAGAATGAATATATAATCAAGATAAACAAGTCACTTTCACTTACGTCCTACATTGCTTTGCAATTCATGTTCAAGACAAACCTATAATAGGTTAAGTAACAATTGTAATTACGAAGCAATAAGATGCTTATCTTAACATACTAACAAGGTTAGGTAAGGTCGGTGTTTTCTATGAAGCTTTTTAAGGGTATCTATTATGTTTAGTATGTCACCTATGCACTTATTTAATAAGTCAATATTGACTATACGAATTTGCGAGAACGGGTTGCAGCTTTAGAATAATATACTCTATATATAGTAATCTTTCTGGCTCATGAAGATCTACACATCTTTTTTGTTTTAATCAAATTAGTAAAACCTATGTCAAATTAAGCTTTACAATTATAAATTCATAAATGCTTTAATACTAATGATAAATAATAGTTATACTGTACAAATATTCCACAGAGAAAACAGAGAAGCAGTAGTGATATTTACAAGATGTAACATCAAAGAAATACCACGTGAAACTGTCACTCAGTATTCAAGAAGTGAAGATCAAAATAATGACATAAATTTGGAAGATACTAGATTCCTCACTCTGGAATTTCATTGGTAAGTTGTTTAATAAGTAAAGAATAAAATAAATAAACTGAGTACAACCCTACTGAATTCACTGTCTTAGGTTTCTGCTTGCCAAAACTATATATTGCATTATTTGTGACTATAAAAAAAAACAATTTGGGTGGGTGATGCCATTGGCTGGCTGGGGGACATGTTGGTGGTTGGCCACATGGTATTATACCACATGGATTAGACTTGCAAGTATGCATGGTATAATCCATACTTGCATGGATTATGTGGTATAATCCATACTTGCATGGATTATACCACATGGATTAGACTTGCACGTACCCAGTACAGTACATTTTTACAGCAACGTTATGCCACTGCTGAGAGAAAGGTGACAATAATATAAATTGTAATTCCCATGATTATATTAAGTCAAATGTCTTTACAACTTGGTAATATAATTACTAGGCAGAATACTGCAACATGGGTGGCTAAGCATTAGGCAAGCCCTGCAGGTTTGGTCATCTACATTCCTTGGTAAATATCTTGGTATGTATTGCACCTACAAATTGCATCATGACTCCATTTTATAAATCAATATTTGTGTATTTCCATTCATACTACTGTATTAGCATTTTCCAAATTTTTTTAATTGTAGGGTAAAATTGCAAGCCATTTTTAAATCCATTTTGAACATAATAAAGTATGCTAGGTGGCAAAATATGAGTGACTTAACCCTCTTTAATACGGTATTCAATTTGAATAATTCTTTTTTTCAAAGGTGACCAAAGACCAGCAATTCTATCTATATTTTTGTATATCTTTTAATTCTTATTTAGTATGTTACTCAACAAAGCATGTGCAGCAGCATGTTGTGTGAATACAGTTACATATACTCCTGACATATTATTTCAGGTGCAATATATCAACCATCAGAAGCTATGCACTCTTCCAGGCACGACTTCTCTTCTTTAGAATGAGCTACACAAAGGTAATAATGTATTTTATTCTTGGCAGCACTAATGCATATTTTTTCATGGACAATAAATCTAAATATAATGCTAATTTTCATAGCTTGTAAACACTGATGAATGATGAAAGGAGTTATGCATGTTATAATTATTCAAACTTTGTATGAAACTTTTATGTGACCCTTAAAATCCAACTGGGTACATTGAACAATATTATGAAGGTGCTGCCTTTTAGGGTGCACAGTAAGTGGGTTAAGTGATAACTGGCAACACAAGGATACACAAATGAACACACTTTAGTTTGCCCGGTAAACTAGCCACCAGCTGCCTGCCTGTCATGCTAGACGGCAAACTACAATTATATAAATTGTAGGTGTTACGAGATTAGATGTTCTTTAATATTACATTGAGCCACATCTTTTGATGGTGACTTAACCACTGCACTGCGCAAAGCGCCTTTAGGCGCTCGGAGAGTTGTGCTTTTTGTTTTTTAATTTGGCTATATTTTAATGTTTTTTAATGTTTTCATTACTATTTGTGTTTTGAAATGGAAATAGTTGACTTTGGAAACATTTTGACATTAAATTTACCTGAACATTTGTAAAAATAACAAAAATATGTCCTTGACAATGGCACCAAGACGTTTTTGCCGAAAATAGGTGAGCAGTGCAAGGGTTAATGTAAGCTCTTCTCTCCACTGCCTCATCTATGGACTCTGCAGCAAGACACACTGTAAAGTTACTCATAGTAGCAGGGCTTAACATCAATGGCTTGGCACATGAACAGTGTGCTGGGAAGACTCTGGCTTTGGTTTAGGGAACAATGAGTGGGTAGCCTCCTCTAAAATAATACTATTTTCAATTATCAGTAATTTAATTTTTGTTCAATTTGAATTTCTTATTTTCCAGGTGAACAATATGGAAACAAACTGCATACATCTAGATGTTTATGACGAGTGGCTTGTGGAAAACTGCAACCTTCCCAAGTTTGTCAAGAATACAATTTGTTTGCGAGCACAAATGACAGTTATTTTTTCTCGGAATGCAATGGCAGGATTAGAAAATAGATCACTGGATATTACTTCCTCTAATCAGGTATGCATTAACCCTCTTCACTCCTATGAGCACTAAGGAATGCTTGATACTTTTGGGTTCCTGTTCGCAAGAACTTTTGTCTTTTTTCCTGGTAATAGTTATTTACTGTACTGTACTTATATAATTTAATGCCAGTACTTTTTTTTTTTTTTTTTTTTTTTTTTGAGATATATACAAGAGTTGTTACATTCTTGTACAGCCACTAGTACGCGTAGCGTTTCGGGCAGGTCCCTGGAATACGATCCCCGCCGCGAAGAATCATTATTTTATCCAAGTACACATTTTACTGTTGCGTTAAACAGAGGCTACAGTTAAGGAATTGCGCCCAGTAAATCCTCCCCGGCCAGGATACGAAACCATGACATAGCGCTTGCGGAATGCCAGGCGAGTGTCTTACCACTACACCACGGAGACTTACTGTATTCATCTCCATTGTAATGACTGGTATATAAAGTTTAGCTTTTGTTGTTATTAATGTAAATGTTCCTCTTAGTTAATTAAAATACCAGTTTGTTTTATTTTTGTTAATTTATTTTATAAGATAATATTATTTTAGCAAGGCTTGGTTAAGCCTGTTGGGCCTCCCCCCCCTCCTTGGGGCAAACATTTTATTAAAGTCTTGATAAATAAGACTTGACAATAAGTGTGTTAATAATAAAGTGGCATATAAGGGTGCCACAGATGATAATTTTTCTTGAAGACTTAAAACCTTCTACACACCAATTTTCTTGGTATTTATATAACATCTAAAAATCAATATAATTGATAAATTTCAAAACTTTAAGTTACTGTACTTGATAAAGTGGAGGATTAGTCTAGTCCTCTGCTTGACTTTTATACTGTATCTGATCTCCGACAAACAGCAGTCTTCAACTTGCCACATATTATGCTGCAATTAAGCAAACTCATCCTGGCTTCTACAATATAAAGAGAAAAGTAAGCAAAACAAAGTTTCAACTACAGCAATGTGAAAGCAATGCAATTAATTTTACCCACCCACAAACGATTTAGTTGTTTCTTTCTTTCATTTTAATCGCGTGCATGATGGATTCATTCACTGGTACAAGTGACCAAGATGAATGGTCACTGAGAGGTGAATCTTCTTAAACTCATGCTAACAATGATTGGCTAGCTGATAGAGGGTGTTTCCATGAGGAAAATAAGTGGCCACCCTGGTATCCAATGCCAGCCTAGACAGTGGATACACAGAAGGCAATGGCCCACTAATAAAAAAGCCGAAAGAGCCATTAATGATGTCTCTAGATTGAAGATCCAGGAGAATCACATTTATCTGGGAGCTTCCTGCAAAAATGAAAATGAACGGGCCTCCAAAGGCCATAACTCGTTTACTCAACAGAGGATGAAACCTGCTTGACTGAGCCAGAAAGATATTTATAGCAGGAGCAGCACTTACACAAGACCAGGGCATCCAATAATCTTTACTCCTAGCTGGGGTTTGAGAAAGAGCTAACCCATCCTCCCTCACAAAGTCATTTGTGTCATCGACTGGAAAGAATGATGTTCACGAAACACTCAACACCCACCACACCTCCTTGGCCAAAAAGAGAAGAGCAGGGAGGATATGGTCATGAGTGACCCAATGAAGAGCACCTGCTGGTCAGATATGTTAAAGAGTAGATGCACCGAGCCTAGCATGAAACGAGAACATCAACATATCCAGCCTTGCCTGTAATGGCAGGAAAGAAATGCAGAGAACCTGTGAAGTAACTGACCATTGTTCACGAGAGAGAGCATCATAAACTGCATTTGGGGTGATAAGATACTACAAATGAAAGGGAATCTTTTATGGTACAGTATCTTCAAGTTTTTCTACTTGCTCTCCTGTTTCATCTGGGCTGATGCTTCATTATTCCATCAAAGTGAGTAATGGGCAGTGATGATGATTTTTATTATGAGACACTAAACTCGATGCCTAAAAGTAAAAGTATTTTGAGTAATGCAAGATGTTGGCTCACATTAACCATCCATAATTTCAGTCACTTCCTTAAGATGTTCATTTAAACATTCTGCCCCACAATAGCAATTTTTTTCCATTTATCCACAACATATGTTGAGGAAGAAGGCAGTAAATAAATATTGTGTTGACACACTGCTTTAATATTTTATAACTACATTAATCATTTAGTAAAGTGATCATTCACATCCAACATGTACATTCATGCACAGTTCTCCATTGCACAGTTTTTCTTTGTCAAACTCTACATACAATAGACAAGTTATAATCTCAACCCACCGTGCATGAACAGGATAAATCAGTACAATATGGACAAAGTGGTTGTATAATATTTGTTGCCCTAACATTATCCAGGGATATAGTGCATGTACAGTACAAGCATACAACTGAGTGAAGGCTAGTATCAATGATTTCTTAACAATTTCCTCAATTCTCACACGTATCATTTGTACGAGTACACAGGTATTTAGTTTCTTTTTGGTTGTCATGGTTGCAGAAAGAAAAATAAGTTGATGTGAAAATTAAATGTACTAATATTACACTACTTCAACAGGTGCTGTTTGAATATAACTTTGTTTCTCATCTGGGGCCAGAAGCACTTATGGGCATAAGGCCAAGCAAAAAAGGCCGTGGAGCAAACATCGTCTTCCTCAACAATACGGTTACCAAAGTAGAAAACAAATCCCTGGCTATCAGCAAAGCATATCCTATTCATGAACGTAAAGTGCTTGACAACAGGTTTAACATTGTTTGTGACTGCAAAATACACGGCACCTTCAAACAGTTGCTGGGCATCTCGGGGAAGAGTGACTATGATGACGAACTGACATACCAATCGGTGATTGAAAAATCTCGCTGTCAAAGATTTGCACATTTATCATTATATAAAAATGTCAAAGATTATTATAATGAAAATTGCATGTCAGCACCAATTGCTATTATTGCATCAGCAACAACAGTCATTATAGTGATCATCATCACCATAATAGTTTGTGTAGTTTGCACTCGTCGTGCTGAAAAGGCAAAGGAGGAAGCAAATTACCTAGGTGAATGCTGTTTTTCTCACAGCTTTTCAACCCTCCACTCTAACATAGCCCCACTCTCTCCAGGACACAGTCACCAGTGTCAGTCGTTTGAATATAGTAACACTCTCCAGCCCTGGATAGTAGCTGTACCTGAGGTTAAGACATATCAGGAAGCCGAGGTCAATGTACACTATGAAAATACAGAGCCCATGAATGTAAGTTTAAGAGGCTCGTATCCTGAGCCACAAGTTGAATTACAACGAAGAGTTCAAGTTCGTGCATCGTGTCCTTTTAATTAAAATTTTATGTATGCCAGCTAGTAATGATTTAATTCAATTATGAGGCCACCAATATACTATGCAGTGAAAATCTATTAAATGTATGACAAATTCATAATACAAAATGTATATATTCTTAATTTTATTACTACAGTTTTAAATTATAATGGCAAGTAATATTTTACCATCTCAATTTTGTTAATTGTACAGCATGTATTTAATAGACACCATATTATTAAGCTTGTACAGTATATACTTCATATTAGGGCAATAGCTTAAAACACTTATACAATTAAAAAAGCTACACTTAATAAATCGAAGGAAGTGCATTTAAATCTTTTACTAGTTTTCCTTCATTATACTGTATTCACCTAGTTGTACTTGCGTGAGTTGAGCTCTGCTCTTTCGGTCCGCCTCTCAACTGTCAATCAATCAACTGTTACTACTATTAACTAACTTCACCCCCCAAGGAAGCAGACGTAACAGCAGCTGTCTAACTCCCAGGTACCTATTTACTGTTTGGTAACAGGTGCATCAGGATGAAAGAAACTCTGCCCCATTTTGTTTCTGCCATTCCTAGGGATCGAACCCGGACCCTAGGATTACGAGTCCAGAGAGCTATCCACTCAGCTATCAGGCACCGGTAGCTGAGATTCTGGAGGGTTCTCTGTATAAGTTATGCACAAAACATCCATAACCTAGAATACACTTGACAGAAACAGAGTAACCAGACCACCAAGCTGTCAGTATGTAGTTTTAAAGCATTGTATGACAAGCAATACTCGGAAGATGGGACACCACGCGTATAGCTCTCATCCTGTAACTACACTTAGGTAGTTACTTAGGTAAATAATTATCATAACAAGGGTTAACATAGTACCTTACAGTAAGTTAAAATAATTAATTTATGAGAAAATGTCTAGAACTTTGATGCACAGACTAACATTGGTATACACACCATATAATACATACACAAACCAAGAGCAACTCCTCACAAACTTTAAAGATGCCAAATTCATCACCCAAGATAAATACAATATAATGTATAGACTCTCCAGTCACCAAAACAACAATATCAAATAAAATCTAGAAAAAATAAGTATTGAAATGCTGCTTGCCTAAACTGGTGCTATAAAAACTAAACATTTTATAAACTGTATTTAAGCCATCACTTTAGGGGTATCACTCCACCTTCAATTCCCTTTATAAGCATTAGTCCTTAGTATCTTTGTTAAGAGGTGATAAAGCTCTTAATATACCCCTTATACCTTATGCTCTTAGTTTATACCCCTTATTTCTTTACTTATGCAGACATAGAAATACCAATTCTTTACATAGAAATACTAATATTATACTATGCAGCACCAACATAAAACTCATCTTCACAAGCATACAAGAAAGCTTGGAAAAGTCTAGAGGTTTCTCACCAGTTTAGTCTAAGCAGAAAATGACCAAATTATGGAAACATGATGAAACTGCTAAATCTTGCATCACTAGAAAAATGACGAGAGAACATGATATACTGTACAAGCTACTAGGAGATATCGACAACATAGACAAAGGCAGAGTGTATGAATTAGGTAAACACAACATGAGGGAGATAAAGTGGAAATTTAATGCAGAATAAACCATAAATGTACAGCATATTGTAAGAATAAAATTCATCAGTGTGTAGATAGTAAGAAAACACATTGGTCCAAGCAGTCAATTCACAACCGAAAGGTCCCACGTTCAACTCCCATGGCAGAACAAAAATGTTTGGACTGTGCTGCCTTTCACTTGATGCCTCTGTTCACCTAGTAGTATGTAGGTACCTGGGAGTTAGGCAACTGTTGTGGGTTGCATCCTGGGGAAGGTCAGTTATCAGCCCTAGGAGGATTTCAAAAAGCCTTTAAATGGCTTCCTGTCACTGATAATAGGAAACCAAACCCAAGTAGTGGATGCAAACTCTCTATATTCAAATGTTAAATCTCTCAAAACCCATATACCTCCACCTTGTCCTCAGTCTGTGTGCATAAGCACGTAAACAAACTGTTCAGTATATCATACAAGTATAAAACTGCTTATTAATTTAAATCCTTGTAATCAAATATAAAAATATTACGTTGAAAATGCTGTTAGTTCCTATCACCTGCTACCACAATGACCTCTTGGATAGTGCCACTAAAGATATTTTAGTTTTACCTTCCTTCTTGCACATTTATATTTAAGAAATTCCTTCACCTATCTACTAATATAACTGTAACTCAAGATTAAGAGTGAGGCCTTTCACTAGCTGACATCCTGTTCAAATTCTGGGGACTGGGTCATAAGCGTCAGTATCACTTTCAAACTAAGATAGAAACTCGGGTACATTATTTTATGCACATTACAGATAATTTATCTGTATAAAATATTAAATATAATTAATTGTGTTCCAAGAACAAATACAAAAATATATATAACTAATTGTGCTCAAAGAACAAATAAAAAAATATGTATATAAAATATTACTTGTCAACCAACCACACTAGATAATTCTGGGGAAATCTGAGTGACATATCTCACAGCTGCTTCCTATGGTTACACTCACTGGTGTAGTAAGGGGTCATGTTTGATCTATGACAAGATATACAAGTATTGTATATCGGGGGAAAACCCAAAGCAGTGCGGGCACTCTGTGAGACAGCAGAGGAAGCAGTGACTGAGCCCACCGACCATCTTATACCAGCCACACTCTTTCAGTGGAATGTTGCTCACAAATCCAGTACTTTTGTGTTGTTTTAAACAGTAAAACACTAACTAAATTGAAAAGAGAAACTTCATGATTCTGTTACTATCAATGTTAATTACCGAAAGTTGTCTTCAATAGTGATAAGCTGTTACACACAATACTGCAGATACTTAAAGTGAAAACTTCCAACTGAAAAAATGCCATCTATGAAAGTTCTAAAACCTGCGAATGAGGATAATCTTAATTATAATAATCAGCCATGCAGAATGCCAAGTAGTGCCTGATTTAAACAGTAACAAGTGTCCGGATCAAGTGCCACAATTCTGTAATTGTGAAGCATTGCAGATTAGCTGTGATTGTAACAATGAAGTAAGTCAGAATTTTTTATTATTTTTATTCTTAAGAGAATATGTGCCATATTAAGTACAGTATTAAAAACTTAAGATGGTATCTATACAGTATGTTTTAATTATAAGAAACTTGTCTTTGTTGTTTAATCCTATTAATTCATGCACTAGTCTATTCATTTTTTTTTAAGCGTATTTTTGTGCTTCATGAGAAGCGCAACCGCATACTGTACAGCAAATTCTATAATTGACCTCACATAGGCTGTGTGTATTGTCTTGAAGGATTCCTTTGGTGCTCTTATGTTTGTCAGCTTCCCATATGCTACTGATGTTATCCTGTTTGTGTGTGCCTCTAGTCTTAAGTGTTCAAATTTTATCTATTTTAAAGTCAATTTCTCTTTTCAATTCCTGGAGTTACCTAAGCTTTAAGACGTAAATTCCTTCTGCTCTATCTTGCTCATCTTCATGACCTTATACTTGTTGTAGTTGAACTGTAGCAGCCATTTCTCTACCCACAAACCCAGTTTGTAAAGATCTTCCAGCAAAACACCTCCATAATCCACAACAGGTTTTACGTTTCATACTAGCTTTGCATCATCTATAAACATCAACATGTATGAGCTAGTCCCACATGTAAAGACATCCACATCTATCTGGACCTAAAGAAGGCTTTTGACAGAGTTCCACATAAGAGGTTGTTCTGGAAACTGGAACATATTGGAAGGGTGACAGGTAAGCTTCTAACATGGATGAAAAATTTCCTAACTGATAGATTGAAGAATTGATAGGGAAGAATTCCTGAGACCTGGAACTTCAAGAACAAGAGGTCTTAGATTTAAACTAACGAAACAAAGCTGCCGGAGAAATATAAGAAAATTCACTTTTGTAAATAGAGTGGTAGACGGTAGGAACAAGTTAGGTGAGGTGGTGTTGGAGGCCAAAACCGTCAGTAATTTCCAAGTGTTATGTGACAAAGAGTGCTGGGAAGACGGGACACCACGAGCTTAGCTCTCATCCTGTAACTACACTTAGGTAATTACATAAATTATAAATAGTAATGGTCCTTGGATAAAGCCTTTGGGGATCTCTCATGTCTCATACCTCCAATATGACATCTTTCTGACTGTAACCTTTTGAGCTGTGCCAAACAGATTTATGCACAGTATAGGTGTGAGGTCTATAGCACTGTGTACTATATCACTTTTTTTTTAATTAGAAGTACATAAATAAAGTTAATTCACACACAGTGTAAGCAATGTGAAATAGCAAACAAAAACTATCTAAATTAAACATCAGAGCCCTCACCCCTATAGGACGAGTCAAGGTGCAGGGAGCGGTGACATTTCACCACCACCTCACTAGGGAAGGCAAAAAGGTCAGCGAGTCAAAACAAACTACAGCTGGAATCAAATAGAGACTAAAGTCTTAAAACTGCCTGAAAGAACTCCACAACTGTGCAAACAAATCAAATTCTTTTGGAACTACTGTAGTGCAAGATTGTTCACCCCCACCTTCCTCTCTTGTTTGGAAAAATGGGGGAGGTAGCTCACTACCTGCTGGGGCAGTATGCTAGTGCAGTTCTAAGGCAAATGTAGATATCCACCCGATGACTTGGAAGGGAGGGAAGGGGATGACGTAGCTGCTGGGGTTCACCCAAAAGTTGGTGTTTCATTACATTCTATGCTGGTTGGGTTGGAAACACATCCCAATAGAAATGGTTGGGCGTGTTCCCTACCATCTAATGGCCCTATTTGCCTAGCCATTAATAGGTACCCAGGAGTTAGTGAGCTTGGTGTAGGGATTGTATCTGGGTAAGTATCAGCAGTTCGGACTACAGGGAATCTTTATACAAGCCTAATTTGTATACATAATCTGGCTGCCTCTCATCCAACAATATGAATTATAATTACAATTGAATTCAAAGCCACCAAAGGAAAATATGTACCCAAAATTACTTAGCTGAACAGTGGAGCCTGCATGACAGAGGACAGAGAGACAAGCTGGGAACCACTATAGCAGTCGAGTAAACCAGATTGCATCAGCCTAAGAACCGACAATCTTACCTAGGGGCATTACTACCCCTGGAGGTGGTGAGCCCCTTTTTATCATATGAAAAAGTGGACTCCTTTTAATTCCACTGTGCAGAGCTGGGAGTTGACTATACAGTGTATTCAATGTAATAAATATACTCTACTACATTTGTAATTACAACATATGTACTGCATTATTATGTACTTGTTACAAGACTTATTTATCATTATTATTTCAGAAAGCTGAACTTGGCCCAGCTTTTGGTGACCGAACAGTCATCACTATGAAGAACTGCAAACAACTGATAATCCAACCTCAGAGTTTCATAAAAAGTGGTCCTCTCCAGATAGTCCTACAAAATATTACAGACCTACAACTAATGAAGGGGTCTTTTGAGAAGGATTCAGTGAAGGATGCTAGAATAAATATTACCATTATCAACACTATCTCAAATGAACTTCCAAGTGATGCTTTTGCAGTAAGAGAAACTAGCATTCCCTCAGTAGATACAGTGAATCAGTCTTGGACTACTAAACCAACATTAATATTTCAAATTGTCAACAGTGTAATACATAAGATAGCTACTGGAGCCTTTGGGAAGTTCGTTCCTTCGAAAATTTTCTATTGTGAACTCAACCATAGGACAGATTTCAGCAAGGGCTATAAACAATCATGTTACGAGAAAGTTTCACATTATTAATGCAACCATCATAGAAATTCAAAGAAATGCATTTGTTCTGCACAATTCATCTGTAAATGAAACTCTAACTATTGCATATAATACATTTAAAGGTAAGTGTTGCATGCTGATAATGTTTTATATAGAGTATTACTAACTGCAAATTTTGAGGGATTAATAATATTAATTTGTTATTAGAGTAACTTGTTTGGGTTTAAAGGGCAGAGGCAAAACTTGTAATGTCCCATCTTCCTTTGCACATTTATCATTTTTATTTTAAAGTTTTCTATGCTTTATGCTCTGCCCCTAGGCCATTTATGGCTGGCATGCTAATTACCTATTTCAATATCAAAGTTTTGGAATTCGCTTCAACAACCATCAATGCACCTGAACAGGGAACTAAAATTTCCTTACATCTCTTTGACTTCAATTACAAGTCAAGCTTCAATCAATGTCCTCTTGTCCTTGCCTCTTTTTATTCAAAAGGAATTTTTCTGCAATGTCTATTCCCCTTCAGGAATTTTGTATATAGTGATCATATCTCGATTGTTCCTTCTCTTCTCTAAAGCTGTGAAGGTGAATTCCCACAACCTATCTTCACAGCCTTCTCAATTCTGGTACTAATCTAGTTGCAAACTTCTGAATATTCATTCAAAGTTTCTTTTTATGCTTCATGAGATGTGGATTCCATGCTGCTGCTGCTGCTGCATTCTCAAATAATGGTTGATCATAGGCATTGTATATGGACTTAAAACCCTTCTTTAGACTTTTAAATTATGCTATGTTTGCTAACTTCCCAAATGCTGCTGATGTTATCCTGTTCACATGAGCTTCTGGTTTTAGTATTGGGGTTATATCCACATCTTTTTTACTTATCATTTTTTGTAACTGCCTTCCCATTATGGTATAGTTAAATACAGGTCTCCTATTGTAAATAGTAATCATATCGCTTCTTTCTTCTATCTTTTAACTTTGGTATATTTAATGCCTCTAACCTCTCCTTGTAGATCTTGTTTTCAAGTTCTGGGAGCCATTTAGTTGGCGGTCTTTGCACCTTTTCCAGTTTACTGATGTGCTTCTTGAGATATGGGCACTATACAACCATTTCATATTCCATTTTTTGTCTCACAAATATCATGAACAATTTCTTTAATATTTCTCCATCCATGTACTTACAACGTGATTTTAAATCTGGAAAGCATGTGTGTGTATATACTGAGGTTTAATCTTTGAATATTCTGTAATAAATTTAAAGGAAATGTTCACCGAAATATACTTTTAGTATTTTTTAAGGGAACAATTCATGGCATATATGCATTAGATATAATTTGCTACAGTTATTCAATAAAGGATTCAACAATTTGAAATATTTGAATATAAAGAACAGTAATAAAATTAATTTCAAGTCAAATAACTGTTAGATCCTATCAGGTGGTATTCCAGTCTTTCTGCTGGGAAACATCAGAGGAGATGTCTTTATAAGCAACAACACTTTCCCCAAGTTGGAACACTCGCCCTGGAACCTTCGGGTACACGGAGATGTTACTCTTCGAGGCAACGATTTTACTAACATTCCTAAACATGGGCTTCAATTTAGAATTAAGCATCGTATCAGTATAGTGCATAATGCCATCAGAAATCTCCAGAGTTATGCACTTCAAGGGATTATGCCAGAAGGTTAGTAGATTTACCATTACACACATGTAGGTAAGCAAAATACTGTGCACCTAAGTACAGTGTTACTGATCATAATCAAGTTTGTTTGAATTACTAACTGTTCCTTGTTTGATTTCTTCATTTAAACTTTGTTGAAATCAACATTACTAGATATTTCATTGAACTTTTGTCAACTTGACTCTCCTTCCATTCTCTTTACCCATGTATTCTATAGATTTATTGAGCTTAACATTTTTTAATTGTTGTAATTATTACTTATTTGCAAAAAGCATGTTACTAACAATGACATATGTATAGTCTACTCCCAGCTTCATTTGGAAATACTGTACCTATACTTTCATCTCTATCTGTACTTTTCATTGAAGAGATTTGCATAGATTACTGGAGCAGTAGAATGGTGGCTCCATGAAGCTAGCTCAGCGAGATAGCTACCCCCTAACGAGTCACATCAGCAATAGGAGTCGTGCACATTCTGGATGTTTCCTTGGTGTGGGTGATCATCAAGAATTCCCCAGCTTCCCACACTGCTGTGAGGGGGGAAGGAGGGGGGGGCCAAAGCTTCTAGTTCTGGTCTTGGTAGGTTACACACAACTCCTAGGGCCGAGGCGACTTGTGTGTAATTACCATGGGTGCAGTTACGGGATGAGAGCTACGCTTGTGGTGTTTCGTCTTCCCAGCACTTTTTATCATATAAAGTTTTGAAACTACTGATAGTTTTGGCCTCCACCACTTTCTTGTTCTATCCATCTGGCACTCGGTTTGCAAATGCAAACTAATACACTGCAGAAACAAAATTAGAACTTTCTTATGTTCTTTCTGCAGCTTTGTTTAGTTAGCTTAATTAAATATGTGAAGCTGTCTGAGTGCTAGCTTCAAGGAGCCACCATTTGGCCCCCTTCAAGAAATGCCAATACAATATAGGTAACTGGCAATTCAAGATAAGCCAAGACAGAAAAAGAACACTAACAAATGCCGACAAAGAGGATCGATGCCAAATAGACTAACAGATGAAGGTCTACCAAGCTACAATATCCGCCTACTGCAGAAACAGTCCCCACCGCAGCTCCTACATAAGAGACGAGTCATAACTGCAGATATTATTACACCTAGATTCCCTATTTATTAATGGCCAGATATCTCTTTCTTCCAGTCTTTCTATATATATGTAACTCCTATAGAGGGCTTTATTTTTTATCAATAAGTTCTACCCAAATTGTTTCAGTACTATGACTGTTTTGATTCAATTTAACACTACATTTAGAATTTCTCTGAAACATACTGATATTTCCCATCTATTTTGTATACAAGCATGAAACATTTGTATCCCTTTAATGTGTATTCTGCTAAACACACACTCAGTTTTCTATATTCATCAATGTTTCTGTGATTGAACTCAAATCTATTATTTTATGCATTTGGGTACACTTCACTCATATATTTCATTTCTAATATTGCTACAAATTGAAAAATCTTAATGATGTGGTTATGTTTGTTCTTGTGTGTGTGTTTCCTCCACTCTCTCAGCATGGTTATTATATTTACAACTCCTCCACCTGTAAATGCCAGCACCTCCACTCTCCCAGCATGATTATCATGTTTACAACTCCTCCACCTGTAAATGCCAGCACCTCCACTCTCCCAGCATGATTATCATGTTTACAACTCCTCCACCTGTAAATGCCAGCACCTCCACTCTCCCAGCATGATTATCATGTTTACAACTCCTCCACCTGTAAATGCCAGCACCTCCACTCTCTCAGCATGGTTATTATATTTACAACTCCTCCACCTGTAAATGCCAGCACCTCCACTCTCCCAGCATGATTATCATGTTTACAACTCCTCCACCTGTAAATGCCAGCACCTCCACTCTCCCAGCATGATTATCATGTTTACAACTTCTCCACCTGTAAATGCCAGCACCTCCACTCTCCCAGCATGATTATCATGTTTACAACTTCTCCACCTGTAAATGCCAACACCTCCACTCTTCCAGCATGATTATCATGTTTACAACTCCTCCACCTGTAAATGCCAGCACCTCCACTCTCCCAGCATGATTATCATGCTTACACCTCATGCTGCCCATAAATGCTAGCACAAGGATTAATCTAGATTATAACTACTGTATCTTACCCTGAAAGAATGCATAACCAAGTTCATCTCTGCAGAATCTAGATTGCTAAGCAACACTAATTTTATGTAGTGATTATCCTGACATATCCTACAGCAGCATCTGTTGACTTGAAACATTTTTTTTTCAGGGAAAAAAGCATTTCTTTTCCTAGATGGAAATGTTATTCATAAGCATGAGCCAATGTCCCTTCTCGTGAATGGATCATTTGAAGACAATTCTGTGGTGATCAAGCGCACTCTGTTTAAACAGAAATGTTTATGCAACATCACACAAGATATAACTGCAGCTTTAGGCCTACCAAATCAAACAATAGAGGTAAGTATATCTTTAAATCAAAACTCTGTGATTCTATTTATAGAAAATTTAAATATGTATATGTAAATTAGGTACTGAAAGTTTTGTGGGGTGTTTTAGCAAGGAAAAGTTGTGCATGTTCATGTTCCCATGAATTGAATGTTGAACACATGCCAGTTACCTTGAGGTTATTTCGAGGCTTAGCGACCCCGCGGCCCAGTCGTCGACCAGGCCTGTGTTTACCGCTCACCTGGTCGACCAAGCCAGGAGTAGCCATAGCTACTAGGCAGTGGAGGAGCAAGGCTGATGCAGGACCTTTGTTAAGGGCAGAGTGGCACCCTACGGTGCAGTGATCACCACACTCCCCTCACAAACAACGTAGGTAATTAATTAGCAGGAAGAGGCACTAAGCCAGAACAACTATATAGCAAGCAAGAATGACAAAATTCAAATCCTGCTTAGGGTGATGAATGGGTACAAATAACTACTTTCATCTGTACCCCCGTACTTGCCCAACAGTAACTGGGGACTTGGATATAAAAGAACTGGTTGATCACATTTTTTGGGAAACATGGCATTGAATAACTTACCCGGTTTCAAAACCTGACCCAAGGTCTAAATGCCAAAGCCCCAAAGTCAGACTCAATAGCATCAATGACAGAAATCATCTGAAGTTCCGAGAAAGTGATTAATATGTTTTATTGAGTGAATAGTAAAGCAAATAAAGAGTAAGTTGGTGAGTTTTACTTCATTCTTCAAAATAAACAAATTTGTAATGGAGTTTAAAGACTGAAATGCATTGTAACAAACTGGAAGAGGTAGGAGATTTTAACTACAGTAAACTATATTTTGAATATACTTTAGTAGTGCAAGAGAAATAAATAACTGCATCACTAGAAAGCATAGGTGTATCAGGTAGTTACAAAAGTATCTACCAATTTACCTACCAGGTGGTTTTTATTGACTTCTTGCCTTATTTTTAAATGTCATAATATTTATACTTAGTTTAAAACTCCTGTGGATATATGGGGTTCCAATCTGCTTTCTGAGGAGTCCAGTAAACAGATGCCATTTTGGAAAAAAATTGTGGGCACCCCCTCCTAGGTATGAGAGCTTCGGTACTGAGAGAGCGACCATGAGCAGCTCGTGCAGCAGCAGCAGCTTGTGCAGCAGCAGCAGCTCACAGCATTGCCATGCAGCTCATGCCCGCAGAATCAGTTTAATAATGATGAAATATATAAGTAACCAATTATTTAGTGACGATAGTGTCATAGAAGATCCTGGCTGTGATAGAAACTATGTACTGTACAAGGTTTCAATACCAGTGAATCCAATGCTAGTTATGAAGTTTACAGTCAGAGGCAGACATCCACACAGCACACAGCTATTGTTTTGTGCCTCTATGCATCATGAAATGGGACCATGTGTCCCTTTAGAAAATAAACTTGTGGAAAATTATTCATATTCATGATTTAGTGATCAGGAGACGTGTGTGTCTTTTTGTGTGTGCACATATTAACTATGGTAAGAACTAAACTCCAAATTTCTTCTCCAGGCCTTTTTAAACACTTTATTTAGTTTTGGGATCACTCTTCCCGAGACAATCAGCGTATCAATATAACCATTAAATGTTCACAGAAACTCTACGAGAATGAGGTCCACCAACAATGGTTTCTGAATGGTGAATGTCAACCTCCGGGACATGGAGCATCAAGAATCACCATTGACCATTTTCTGTACAACAAGTGCTTAACAAAAAAAAGCCTCACAATGGTGCTGATATTGGTGTTATCCACCATTTTAATTACAATAGCTATTGGTATCGTCGTTGCATGGCGCAAAATGAAGCACAAGACCACAGTTTCCTCGTCAGCATCAGATTACCAGTCCTTCACAGAGCCAGTACCACCAAGCAGAGGTAGGTGTAGTTGCATACTTATACCAAATTATGATTCCACATTTTGTAATACTTTTCCCTCATAAGAAATCACTCATGATATGGATCACATTACAACAACACACTATAAAATTTATATGTTTTTATATACAATGGACTGTTGTTATTTGCTAATAATTCACAGTTTTAGAGTATAGTACAGTACTTGCTAAGCCATGAAAAAATAATTAAAACAAAATAATGAAGACAAGAAAATGCCATCCATATCTGAAAACAATGCAATACTGTGCAAAATTATCAATTGTAATAGACAATGGCTACTGAAAGTACAAAAACATGGTTTTGTTTAAACTATGAAAAGCTCTTTTCATAGCAATGTTATTTGGTAATGCCCTAATATAAGATTAAGATCTGTTGCATCCTTGGACATGGACACTGATGTTGACAGAAGGTGACATTTTGTCACCAAAAATGCAGGGATCTTTCCAAGCAGGCTCTCCAGGATAATTAAAGGTACTAGAGAGTCACTGGAGATAAGCTCAACCCTGTCTGGAATGATTGACAGATGCATTCCAGAAAAAACACAAAAAATAAATGGAAAGGGACCCAGGCAACTTCTTCAGAATCCCTTGAAGTGAGCATCCTCTCTCCTTCCACTGAAGAAGAGCTTCAACTTCAGAGCCTGGCTCTAGCCCGATGCCTAAAACTCAGGAAAAGAAGATTGAAAAACCTTCCACAGTTGCTTCCATTTTCCCCATGGAAATATTGAGAGATGTCTCCAAAAGAAAGATAAGAAGGCTCAATAGAGATGGAGCTGGTTCTGTGGCCTTAGACATAGTCTTGTGAGTGGCAGTCCCTACATCCAGAGAAACCATTTCTAGTGCCAGCACTGCCAAAAGCTGAGGCCATTAAGGAGCCTAAACCAGCAAAGGTAGCTGAAAATCTTGCAATGTCTAAGATCACTGATCAGACCAGGATAAGGAGCAACAGTATGTTGATATTTGTCAAAAGGGTTGAGAAGAAAAGATTTAAAATTATTCTCATAGAACAAGAGAGGATGCTCAGACTCCCTACCAGCTACAGTCATGGACTGCAAATACCGATAGGGTAAGCCAGGAGCTCACAAACTAACTACTGCCTCACACACTAAATCAAACAATGCTGCAGAGCAGGGTAATTGTCATAAAGTAAAAGATCCTTAAGAGATATTAACAAGGTAGACACATTTTGTTTACAGACTGAATGTTTAGCTTAGCATAAAATATAAAATGGCAAATCAGGAAAAGCACATACAGCACCTACCCATATAAAATGGTACCTTCTAAAAATTCACTGTATATCCAACTGTCTTAATATTTCCCCCTGATTCCTTATTACTTCCATTCCTTGTAATTTATCATCTATTTATTGGCTTACTGAGGCACTCACAAGTTTTCTACACATAATCATATGTGTAGTGGTAACATAGCCTCAAGTGGTAACAGCTTCAACCAAGTGCCAATTAAACCACTGTGTAAAAGTTCTCAAGTAATGGTTATTGTGTTTTTAATGTCCGTCACAGATTGTACACAAGACAACCTTATTGCAGAAGCATCATATGTTGACAGCATTGTACAGTTAAAGCTGTGGGACTATAAATATACAACATTTTCCTATTTTGCAAAGCAAAATGCTATCAATAAAGTTTCTGATTTTGTGTTTCAACTCTACGAAACCACTGCATTGTGGAATGATAGCTGATCAGAACAACAAGGTATCAAACAATATCAACAAACTCCAATATCTACCTCTTAATTAGGTTTACATGATGAACATGTGTTAAATCCGAGATTAACCTTTGAAATGCCCATATCGTCTAAAGAAGCCATGATGAGCAAATCATCCTAAGATACTAAAGGTACTATGCAACATTTGAACCCCCCCCTCCCCCCACCTCCTCGGGAGGCCTCGTAGCCTGGTGGATAGCGCGCAGGACTCGTAATTCTGTGGCGCGGGTTCGATTCCCGCACGAGGCAGAAACAAATGGGCAAAGTTTCTTTCACCCTGAATGCCCCTGTTACCTAGCAGTAAATAGGTACCTGGGAGTTAGTCAGCTGTCACGGGCTGCTTCCTGGGGGTGGAGGCCTGGTCGAGGACCGGGCCGCGGGGACACTAAAAAGCCCCGAAATCATCTCAAGATAACCTCAAGATAACCTCGTACTTGGTGTTCCCCATCATTATTCAAGTCTTCCAGTAAACATCTGCCATCTTGAAAAGTGACTTATTTTTTTATATTTTTCTTAGGATGATTGACAGGATATTTTTCATTTTTGTTTTTTTTTCATAGAGATAATGCTTGATTTACTCCATGTACATTTCAAGAGTTAATACGGTACAGCTAATTTTGTATCAACTCTTCATGCATTTTAATAAATCCACAAAATTTTTTAGCATAATATTTTTAAAACGTTTCTTACAGCTCCATCAAATTGGGCAATAGTGCAGCCAGAACCTCGCACGTACCAGGAGACAGAAATACACATACTCTTCGACAGGGCTCACGAAATGGACGACTGTGATGGAAAATCACTACCCGATCTAGTGAGGAGCGAGCCAAATAACTGTAACGATAGTGGAAACACAAAGAAAAATGCCACTTTGCAGATGAAGACATCAGGCAACACACGGCAGTCATGCCCCGTGTTGCCTGCAACAAG
Source organism: Procambarus clarkii (assembly GCF_040958095.1). Taxonomy (NCBI): domain Eukaryota; kingdom Metazoa; phylum Arthropoda; class Malacostraca; order Decapoda; family Cambaridae; genus Procambarus; species Procambarus clarkii. The sequence goes on along the minus strand of NC_091220.1, from coordinate 13,219,436 downwards.
CAAGAAATCATGAATGGATATGACTTGAGCCACAGTAATTTATTGTAAATCTTCTTAAAACTTAAATGTTTAAGAAAGAAATTTATTATTGCAGGTTTTTAATTAAAATTTGCAGTAAGTTCATTGCCAAGGTTTATTTCTGTGTAATTTTTTTTATTTCTGTATCTGGAACCTATTTTTCTTGGAGTATTTCTACTGGAGCTTTTACTTAAATTACGGCATTAAAACATGGAATATTTTTAAGTAAAAATAAAAATACTGTACCGAGTTAACATAAAAAATACAACAGATACTGTAATATACTGAACACAATCTACATAATGTTTTCCTTTATTATAACTGCAGCTAAACATTTCGGAAAACAAACATCTTCCATCAAACTCCTAAACTGGTGACAAGCCAGTCAAGCAATAGTGAGCAACCAGTATTTGTCACACTAGTGACTACAATATCCACAAGTTAAAAAGTAAATGTTAGGGTTAAAGTCCCTGGGTTTCTACCTCGAGCTAGTGGCTAGCGACATGTGTAAGCTCGCTTACAGACACCATTAACTAGGCTTTAATAAAGTGTTTGCCTGACTTGAGTAACACACTTACTGCACACTTACCTGAAAGGTATGACACCATCCAAAGTCTGGTGTATGGTTGGTGGATGAGAGAGCGCAAACCCCTTGCTCAATAAGGTCGGGTGTGCTCGATACACTTGCAAAGCTAGGTCCTCTACCAGTTCCATATCTTCATCTAGGTCATCACCTTGAAATAAAATCAATTTTAATTGGCTATGAAAATAGATAATTAGACTTTGAATTGCATGAAACAAATCTCATGCAACTGCATTGAACACTGAACCAAGGCACACACACACACACAGACAAAGGCATCAGACACACACACACACATGAAGAATAAGAATATGGAACACATGCAAAGGCCCCTACATGGGACAAACTCCACAGGATGGCCAACACTTGCCTGTACAAGCAGAACTTATACCCAGCTGAGTTACACAGATCTTGCCTATAGAGTGCCTGGTGCGATAAAGTGTTAGGTAATGTTCCAGGTCTGCTGGCAGCCAGTGCTCCCGTCAGGCATTATACATGTGTGAAAGACCCGTGGTTTGGCGTGGGTAACGATTGTTTGCATAGTTGCATAGCTATGGTCAGCATTGTAAATATAATCCATGGAGTTGTCTGTTTTGGAGTGCTCTGCCTTACTGTTTTTTTTATGGGTAATGTGATTTATTTATGATACTATGTCATATTTGTGGATGATATAATGAATGGGCAAGTGATACTTTTTATCATTTTATAATTTAAAAGCTTTATTTTTTTCTTATGATATTACTAAATTACTTCAGAATGATACCTCTCACTCCATGAAAGTGGGAAATCCTGGTAATCATAATGTATAATTAATTGTATGAATGTATAAATAAAACAAATGCATACTATGAGCTACCAAATATGGTAGCATGAAATTGGACGAAAATTGAGATGTGGCACAAATTTTCAAATTATTACTGAGATTTACCCAATTCCTCCCAAAAACAAAGCCATTTAAAAAGAAATGACTGGTTTCTATCTAATGTTGCTTTTCGAGATGATTTAGCCAAAGTTAAGTAATATGAAGAATGGATTAATTTTGGTTTGACTGGGTAATTAAGGTTATGAAGCTAGTTGCAAATAATGGGGTCATGTTTCTGAGCCCATTATAAGCCTTGGTAACCATTTCCCCTTACCATACAATAGGTATAAGGTGCATAATACTGTATATGAACATAATCAAAATCTGTTGGAAATATTACTGCCTCACTTAATTTATTTGGTAAATGTGTCTTGCTGTATATAGCAAATAATTTGCACTGTCAATGAAGGAAGTAATTATCAAAAGAAAACTTTAAGCCAGGATGGTTATATAGTACTCTATTATATAATATTCAAGCGGTTCCTGGAACCTGCTGATATAGTTATCTATTACAAATAATTAATTATAAATAACTTTCTTAAATAAGAAAACAATCATGGTCAGTTTCTAAATATATTATGTCTCCTTTCTATTACCACTGACCAGTTGGAAATTGGGTGGAAATAAACTATCTAGCACTTGTAGACAATCTTGAGGTTGTCTTGAATTGGTTCCAAGGATTAATATCCCTGCAGCCCAATCTTTGACCAGGTCTCCTGGATAATGGTGTGATCAACCAGGCAGATGGACACCGCTGTACAGTCTGGTGTAGGAATCACAGCCCACATGATCAGAGAGTATACGTGTGTGTGTTAGAATAAGGGGTGTCAGAGTGAAGATGATCAAGATCAATTACAAAAGTATAATCCTCATTAATTAATGTGCTTAGGCAATGTCCTTTTTCCTATCTTACTTTTATTTCCTAGAATGTATGCTAATGATAATTAATGCTATTCTGATTTCCAGAAATATTACATATAAAAGAGACAGATAGAATAAAGAAAATCCTCCAAATTACCTTACACTATTGTAACTGGAATCACCATGTCTTCCATTACTATGCTGGCAATGGTAGAAATAAAACTGGTGTATTTGATATTAATTTTTACCTGCAATGGGTGGCAGAGATAGATCTTTTTTTATTAGTGATGCGGCACACAGCCCTCCCAAGTATGAAAGCTCCTTCTCCAAGTGTCGTAATGAGTCAGGTGGTGTTGGTGGCCATTCATACCCAACAACCAGCACTCGAAATCCGTATGTGTTGGCTCTGTCATCCTTTACATAGTCAGAGGCTGTTTCCAGAGAAAATAGTACTTCATGACCTGAGGAAAATAGAAGGAGAGACTAGTACAAGCAAATACTTTCTGGTACTGTATGATCAGCATTAGATAATAGACTGGGAAGGAATAAAACAAAGTATGCTGGAATTAAGAAGGTATTCCAAGAATAAGTGAGGGACAGAGTATACATAATACATGGATAATAAAGAATCTTTTCTAGCAATAAAATGTTTACAATATTGCTAATAGCATTTAATTATCACCTACACCTCCTTTCCCATAAAAATAAGATGGCTCAAATGGAGCATACATTCATCTCATAAGAGTAACCTCACTTTTATATAGTAACCTGGAGTGAACAATTTCTTCCCCAATGCACAAATGTTTTCTTATTATTCACCATGTGGGTTATGTTGGTGCATGAAGAGCAGCTCTTGCTAACATTTTCTCTCACATCCTCTCACAAAACATTCCAGCCCCCACCCTCCAAAATGATAACATGTACCCAGCATAGTGAGAACATGGTGCTGCATGTAAACAAAATAAAGTGTTGTACCCATACCACACATTTTGTATTACAGTACAGGTACTGAAAATTTAAGCCAACAAAGAAATTGAATACAAGAACATTTTCTAATCTAACCTAGATCTGACAAGCAATACTAGATCTAATTAAAGAAATGTTAGGCCTAATATATATGTGGAATAGAATATCTTAGGTTAGACCTAAAATCACAGATTATTTTGTCCATGATACGTTAAGTTAGGGTGACCAAGGTGGGGCTACAATTGGTATTAACAATCCTTTAGGCAAATCCAACTTAATTTAATTCCAATATAAATGCCATCAAACCAAAGCTGTAATTTTTATCATGAATCCTTGTTGATGGCAACATTTCCAGCATCATTTTTTTGCCTGAAATACTTTGCAAAATCATGGCTTCATAGATCATGTAACTTCTGTCCCTACAGTTGTACATTACTCTTATGGTCTTTGTATGTTCTTTGTACACACATTCTTTTGCCTAAAAATTTAATTGAATTAAAACAAGTGGTTGCCTATTGCAATTCATTTAGTTTGGAGAAAAACAGGAAATTAAACTGCCTGGACATATTAGATTGTTCAAACAGACAAATTACCTCAAAATTAAAAATTCTTGATGTAAGACAAAGCCAAATGATTATTAATCTTAGTTAGAGGTCATGTTACTATAAAATATGGTCAGTCCACATCAAGAGTGAAGGAATCATGTGGTGCAAAAACAGCTCTCCTACCTGGCAAAATAACTGTCTGTTCAGGCCAATTCTGAGTACCAGCGAATTTGTTGAGAACAGCCCAATAAGGAGGAGGAGCCCCATCTTGATTTATGAAAACCTGAGTGTTTCGGTCTTGGCCATTTGAAAGTCCTGCTAAGCCTGAGAAACTTGAACCATCAATAGTCTTACTGCTCAGACTTGGAATGTAAACCTGTAAAAAGATACAAGCATAAAATCTTACTAGAATAAGTAATATTTTAGTAAAAATTAATTTTTTTCTGTACTGCTCAATTTTTTTGTTCACAACTACACTAATTTATATCTTATTCATAAATCACAGACAAAAGTTCTCCACAAAGCAATGTCAGTGCAGAGTATGAGCAAGAGGAAGGCTAAGCTTCATTCATTCAAGTCACCTCACTCAGGCAAAGCTGGACAAATGACATTGATGTAACTATGAATCAATGTTGATCTTTAGTTGAATGAACATTACTTGAGCACATTGTACATGTTGGGTTCCATACTACACACTGGCAGTTTTGACAGTCCTTAGCAAAGTATTTATACACCCTATGTTTCTCTATTTCTTGCCCTGATTACTCTTAATTCTCCTTTGTATTCAGTCTTGTTTTCATTAAATTTTAGCACTGGCACACACTGCATGGCAACTCATTCTGTGCTACATCAACATTACAACAAAACAAATGACATTACCTGCAAGGAATCCTCAGGCTGGGCTGTACCACACTGAGGGTCAAATTCCAGAGTCATCCACTGCACAGCAGCAGGAAAACTTACACTGAAACATTAAATAAGTATACAATATACATCATACAAAATATTAAACACATGCTACCACAGGAATAAAAAATAATCGTATTCATATGTATAAGGAAGAGGCAATGATGTAGGGGGAGAAAGAGGAAGATATTGAGAAGAGAATGAAGTGAGGGAGAAATGTATAAGGAGGCACTGAAGTGTAAGGGGAGGGGGGTGAAGGAGGGTAAGAGAGGGAAGGTGGAGGGAAAAAGGAATGGTGGGTGGAAAGAAGGTAGGGAAAGCGCTAAAAAATCTTTAAGGACTAAAACATCTGTGGAAGATGGAGGGAATAGAGGGGAGAAAGGGAGATGGAAATGGGAGAGGTTAGACGCTATTACTGGACAACTTAACTTGATAATATACGAACATATGTGCTAAAATGAGTGTGGATGGAGCCACGGCCCAATTTATTATTGACAAAAAGGAGACAAGTTTGGCAGCCTATCTCACCGATAATTAGCAACAGCTGCTGGGCGGTACGGGTGATCACTTTCCGCCCAAGCATAATGATGACTAGTGGTTGTGTGACAATCTTCCATTGTTTCAGGTATAACAGTTTGTTGTGTTACCAAACTAAGATTGTTCAGAGCAGCAACATGTGGTAAAATCTCTTGAATCAAACCCAGTACAGAAACAGCACTCTGAAAAATAAGGATTTTGGTATTATCGTGATGAAAACCAACTCTCTGAGCAAATCACTTGGTTGCTCCTTGAGGCAACCTGGACCCTACTGTTCCCAAGGACAAGGCCAGACTGCAGTGAATATCCTTTCAAATGTCCCAGCCAGGTCATAGTGGGGAATGGAGACTGAAGAAAACTCTATTTAGCCTAAAATCACCTAACAAGTTCATTTATCTACACTCAAAATCCCCCTTAAAAAGATACTCAGTCTCAAAGAGAATGTCCAGCATTAATCTGGCAATTACATGTTGGCCAATCTGGCTGATACCAGATGTTTAGACTGCTTACTTCCACTAACCATATAACAACGACTATCGCTATCAGCAGTTCCCTCTTGTACTCAAAGTGTCATATTAAATTTTTTCACATTAGTTTCATGAACTATTTTGTGTCACGTTCACCACGATGAAGGACTTTTAAATAGCCGAGTCATTTAAGAGTTAAGACCTATATGCCATTAACCACAATATTAAAAATAACGTTTTTATTTCTAATAAGTATCTTTTTTGCAAATAGAATAAATATTTAAACATTGAATGTACTCACCTAGTTGTGCTTGTGGTGGTTGAGCTCTGGCTCTTTGGTCCCCACCAAATGGGTTTTAGATGTGTTTCAAGAACACATTGAATGCTCTTCTAGTGGCACTGCTCACTAAAAACTTTTTTGTACCAGCATATATTTCTCTCGTATGGAATAATATTTAAAGCGTTCATGCTTCCAGAACTCATTGGTACTTACTATTTTAGAGTTATTTATGCTTTATTACAAAAGCTAAATGTCAAACACTGCAATTTACTGTTCAATCTGTTGCATTACACTTTATATTTATATTTTTACTGTATCTCAATACTGTATTGTAACATACAAATCTCTAATGCAATGAGAAAAGGAGTGGATGAGGGAACCACACCCAAGCGAGGCCCTGGACAAAATCATCAGCAAAGCTTTAGTGCTCCTGACCAAGGTTTTCTGAAAAGCCAACAATTATTCCTCCACCACTACATCACTGGCAATAACCAAGGAAAACATGGTTAATGCCAGTGATTCTGGCATTGACCATTAACTTTGAACTATGCTTGGTTCTGAGACTCAAGCATAGTTCAAAGGAAACTTGAGATGGATGATTAAGGTAAAACAAATTTTTAACCACATATTTAGTGCTAAGAAAATCTGGTGGACATGAATCCTTTTACCATATTAATAATTTAACCAGAAAACTTGCAGATTAAATAACAAATTTTAGCATTTATAATTTACTAGGACCTGCGCACAGTAACAAAAATACACACCTGGAGAGGGTCTCGGAAGTTCTTCTTCTCCCCGAGCCGGGCCTGAGGCCAGGCACAATAAATCAATATACAGTACACATACATCCTAATCTTATACAGGTCTACAAACAAATATTTAAAAGTCAAATGAAGACTGACCCGAGGATCTGAGGTGGCCACAGGTCCGATGTGAGACAGCACAAGAGGCAGAAGCATGCTTAACAAAGGAGCACTGCCTAGTACTTCAACAGCAGTTTCATCTCCAACCCCAAGACCCATGATCATAAGCTCTGTGGCTACACGAACAATACTTCCAGCCATAGCCAAAGCAGACTTGCGGGCTTGTTGCTCAGCTATTTCTCTTGTGCTTCGTTGGCTTTCTGGGTCTTGAGGAGTGCTGTAAAGTTCACATTGTTGATGCTTTGAGAGTATCAGTAATATGAAGTGTTATACTATGAGATACTATTCATGAGCATAGCCAGCAATAAAAACAAATAATTTCTTATATTATTAAAGTAAGGAATATACTGTATATTATCATGATATAGTAAGTATAGTACTGTACTGTACATGTGCAGTAATGACAATTCCCCTATAGATAGAAAATAAATGATATTGCATTTTTCTCCAAAGAGCAGAAGATTAAGTAAAAAACAATGCTACAGAACGACTCTGGCAGAAGTTTTATAGTTTATTAATGATACATTATCTAGCTACAATCCCCAAGAAAGTTTACCTTCTAGAAACTAGACGAAACATCAACGCCTCCTTTAAGCCCTTTCTAAGCACTCATCTGGTCAGTTCAATACCACACGTACTATCATGCGACCTATCCCATACGTAAACATGACATGGTTGTCATGGCAACTGTGCCATGACATAACCATGTCGTGGCACAGTTGACTAAGGCGCAGCTGGGAACATCCCGTGCGCAGGTTCGAACCCTCATCGTGGTCCTTGTGGATTTGTTCATTTGATATAACACGCTATTGTGATTTCTGTGCATATCACGTTATTCTTTCTCTGGATACCTGTATGTACCACTATTTCTCTCAACCCATACCTCACATCTTGAAATTTTGTCTGGTAGCACACACATTCCCTACAGCTTCATCACAATTGTTTATTTAAAGATAGACAAAACAAAACAAGGCAAAATATTAAAGGAATTTTATGAACTTACCTATAATACATGATATGGGGAATTTGGCCACGTATATGATTTGTTCCATTTACAGAAAGACTACAAGCAGAAAATGTAAATGTTGTACCATCTGGACCCTTGACAGATGCTAGACCTCCATCACCATTGCTTGTTCTCCCACCATGATTGCATAACCGTATGGCATATTTTACACTTTCCTGTTAAGAATAATAACATGTGACTATTCAAATACAAATGATTAAGAACATATATATTACAGTATTTTTATTATACTGGGTGTATATAGTACAGTATTTTTATTATACTGGGTGTTATTTATAAAGCGAAATATTTAATCTTGAATATTGTATCGGTAATAGAGGTAAAGCAAAAATTACACCTGAGAAGGTCACTATAAATGTCAATACAATCTAACATTTTTTTAAACATTTTACAGAAGATTCTCTCTACCTTTATTGGAACTGGTCGCTCAAATTTGATTTCAACAATGTCTGCTACAGAGTCATCTGGTCCAAATGTTCCTCTAGCCATCTCCATGACACTCCACCTCTCTAGTGTATGTGAAGGATCTTGGCCGCCTCCACCACTCTCATCCATGACCTCAACCTCATAATCATATGTCCCTACACCTCCATACACACACACACCAGCTATAACAATGCCTGGCCGGTCAACAGCAAAACATATAGCATCTGGTGAACCATTCCCTGTATTCCAGGTGCGACTCTGTGAGGTACGGGTAAATCTTGACGGGGTGATGTGAAGAACTCTGCCACCTGCAGGTACTTCTCCCTGAAATAAAAGGAATAATTACTTGCCAATTTGCCACCTACATTAGCACGGGGACGCTAAGCCCCGGAAGCACCTCAAGGTAAGGTACATCTTACAGATTCAATCATAATGTAGAATTATTCTTAATATTCTTAATAAATAAAATATAACATACTTTATATAAATGTACAAACCTCGGCAGAGTTTGTTTCTGCTGACAGCTCTGCCACAGTAGCCGCCAACAGAAGACATGTATTATGAACAAGAGCTGGCAGAGGAGTTACCCGCTCCCCTCTCAGGGCTTGCCGAACACTGCCACATGATACTCCAAGAAGTCGATCCAATACTTCACGAAATGTCCATACAACTCCGATTCCATTGTCCACCTGCTATTTAAAAATAATTTATTAACATTAATTACCTTACTAAGAGCATAACCATATTAGTAGCAGGTTGCAAGTATTCTGTTTAGGTTTAACCACAAACTTGGTCAACAGCTAAAAAACATCCAACATATTTTATCTGCATGCAGTACCAAAGTGTCTACAAGATAAGAGTAGTGAGAGATGATGCACTTCGGTAATTCTTATTTTTATTATTAAAACTGAGCAAAGCAAACTATACAAAGAATGCAAAAGATTAAAAATTAAGAAAAGGCCCAGGATCAATGTTTCAGCCTTCCTATTAACTGGGATATACTGCAATATGTGAAAATAAATAAAATTTAAAACATTAGTGAAAATAAACAAACCTGGAAGCAGCCAAGCTATGATAAAAACATCTGGACGCTATGTTCCAAGAGAACCTATTGGGGACCAGAATCTGGCCCTGAAAGAGGTGATGAGGAACTTGGCGATCACCACAAAACTAAGCATATGTCCAACCAGAAAACAAAATGCTCCAAACCAAGCAACTACTTGGAGAAATTTTTAACCAGGATAAAACAATGCAAACCAATGTTACCACAGTGAAATCACCACCTAGATACACTCGCCCACCAACAGATGGCAGCGAAGGTGACCCTGGGTTTTGGCCAGTCAGTCACGCCAGTCAGATAATTCACATAAAACCCAATGGAAAGGATAACAGAAAGGGGAGCTAGCAAGTACCGGAAGGAAGCATTTCATTACATTCATTACTAGATTTCTAGGAGGCTCCCTCAGTAGCTCTCCAGTGCAATCACACCATGGAGCCTCTGTAGAGAAAAAACAAACAAAAGAAGGTAAAAGCCAGCTGCAGCCAAGAGTTGAGGCAACTAGGAAGAGGGCGAGCATGAGAAGATGCCATAGAACAAACTTCAAATTTTTTGTAGAGATTAGTGGTGACGAGAGAACCACAGGGAAACTAGAAACCACATAGGTCAATTCAAACAAAGACAAAATGAAGGCACTGAAGGCAATTATGAATAAAACTTAACAGAGTTTTGGCATTCACAGCTTCAGTGCACATCATTATTATACTCATTTCTCTATTTTTGAGGTAGTGCTGATATACTGAACAGAATTCATTAAATATGTCATTACTAAGATGATGGTTGATTGGATCAAGATCATAAGAAATGGTGAGGAATTTTAATAACATTCTAATAAACTTACATGCGTTTTATAAGTCATGTGCTCCACAAGCAAAGGGTAACGATACAAATCTCCAGGTTGAAGTGTTGATAGAGCTGCATTATCAGCTGGTGAGGGTCGGTGGGTGATTTCTGCATCAGGGTCAGTCAGAATAGGACAGGTTGCACGCAGCTTCACAGTGGGAGAACATAACGAGGCCAAAACTGCACTCAGAAGACGATCACTATCACGAGTCTCTTCCATTCCCTGAGGAAATACAGTACATACTATAAAAATACCAATATGCAATATATACTTCATTTTATTAAATAATCATACAAAAATAAGTTTTTGAATAAATATGGTATTATAGCAAATCAATGAAATTTGATGAAAATTTTAACATGTAAATTACTTTAATACAAAAAAATATGCAAAAACTGACTTTAGTTACCACATCTCTCGACTGCAGAAGATCACAGAGGCAAGCCCACTTCAGTTGGCCCGTAGGGTAAAATGCATGGAAGCAAGATACAAATGTCTTGTGACATTCATCAAGTACAGAGACCACCATTCGTGTCAATGGTCCTGTATCTGAAAATGTAAGATCATCCATATCATGCTAACAACCCATGAATCCATAGAATATCTTACACATAAAATGGCATCAAACAAAAGCAATATCATCACACACTAGGACCTCATCAAAGCAGCACACAACCACAATCATTACTGTAGTATTCTTGTAGTAGAATGCCACATTATCTGCAAACATGTCAATAGCAAAAATTTCTTCTTGTTCCAGTCCACTTCCACTTCTCCTACTGTTAATACATACTGTATCAACCATTGTACTGCTCCACTAACACTCAAGTGGTTGGGCGCATGCCACCCCATATTATTTGAATGTCACACGCCCCATGAGGACTCTCGTAAATGTCCACCACCTTGAAAAAAATTGAGCCTGCCTTGGCGTCCTCATAAGCCAGCATCATCAAGGCAGCTACTATATTTGACACACCCTCATTGCTCCATGACTCTGCATGTGCATAAGCTACCACCTTCTTTATCCGCAATCGAGATTCTAGATATTCTGAATAGAGATGAATTCCTCAGTGATTATGAATATTTACAAGCCAGGGATTTGGAGTTCAAAACACAAACAGAAGAGTTTGAGGCAGAAAGTGACAATAAGTGTGAAAAAAAAAACCCAAACTGAATCCTGAAACACTATAAGACAGTAATTTGGATCTGATGAAAATAATATATTTCAGGGATTTAGTGACCCAGATGTCAGTGATGGTCCAATGTCCACATGACTATTTTAGAACAAATTTGCCTGGTTTTCCAGTTGGGAGCATGGATAGTATCCCTGAATCTATAGGATGCATGCTGACATGGCCCATTCCATTTGGGGTTCAGGGACTGGATAGGTTTTGTGCTGGGGCATCATGCTTACTGCTTTCAGGTTCTGCCCTTCGACTTGAATCTGGCTCCCTGTATTTTGTCCTAGATTAGTGTGGGTCCTTGTGGCCTGACCACATCTCTTAAGGGTTCATGTTTTGGTCTACCTCGATGACTGATTGGTTTGAGCTCCAAGTAAGTCCATGTGTCAGCTAACCAGGGATCTGGTTCTTTCCTAGGTTGCTGAGTTTGGGTTCCTGGTGAACTGGCAGAAGTCTCAGTTGGTTCTGTCACGAGTTCAGACTTGGCTGAGTCTCGTTTGGGACTCTCAGTGGGCATCTCTTTTCCTGCCCCATTTGGCCTTGCTCCGCTTTCAACTCCGTGGTTGAAAGCAGAGTTCCACCACACTGGATTTCAAAATCTTTCAAATATCTCTGGACGAGACAATCCCTGAAGATACTCCCCTACAAATCCCCCCGTTTTCCAGCCTGAAGTCACTTCAAGGCCTATGCCAACAGTGGAGACTGAGAAGCCAAGCAAACAGAATCTGAATGGCCAACTTCTCAAAGACTGACGAAGAAGCACTCAAAGGAAGAGAAGCTTGAGAAAGGTGCAAGTCATGTAACTGGTTGAAATGGATTGTGCATAGAACAGGCGTGGCACGAGTTGTCGTTAGCTGGTTGATGCAGATTACAGCGACAGCAATCTTCAAGCATGGTTATCCTCAGTCAGTGGTCTAGTTACAACAGGCCCAGAAGACAATGGCACTTTTCACGTTTTTTGTGTATCAATTCCTTTAAGCATCGAGGGTAGAGTATTGCTGCCTTACAAAATTAAGCTGCGTACTCACTTTGGAGCCAACACTCCTTCCAGATCCTTGTGAATCAGTAGAGATGAAGAATCATCTGGAGAAGCTCTTGAACTTTGGAACACTGAATTGCCAAAGTCAACCAAGAGAAATTAATGAGACATGGAAAGAATAGAAAGCACTACAGTTTCCACCAGAGAACCTAAATTGATTACTAAATCAATTTAGTAAAACTAAATTGATTGAAACTAAATTGATTGAGTGCTTTGAGTATCTCACAGTAGTTTAAATACTTCCCTGATCATATTCAATTATAATATATATAAATTACATGTAATTTACGCTAGACCCTAGTACACGACAGCCTCATTGCATAGTAAGCGGTTACAAAATAATACCAGAACTTGTTCATGGATCTTGGTTAACTCAATTACATCCAAATACTGTAGATGTATTGTAACCCTATTTACAACACCGTTATAAAGACTGGGCAAAAAATAATGAAAGCTGGCAAATGATGATGACTGCAGTGACCCAGATGATCAACAGATGACAATGATCACATGTATAGAGGTTAAAATGAATATTCAAAACACTAGCAAAAGAGCACATAAGATTGGGTTGTATTATTTATGCAATGTAGCAAAATATGTTATAATATAAAGCTCGCTTATTATCATTCGCACATAGGATTAATATAAAAAAGGGAGGAAAATTTGGGTAGTTTAGAAATTTATAAGAAGTACAGCAGGAGACCATATATATATATATAACTGGGTGGCCTCCCATTATATAGCACTGCAACATAAATGACCCTAAACCTGAGGTGAAGAAGCTTCAGTTCTTGGGCTAAAACAATATAGTACTGTAGTACTGAAGTTGTGACAAATATTCAAAATGATGCAACGTTTTCATATTAAAGAAATATTCTGATACACAGTAATTATTAAAGCAGTGAGAATAAGGAATCGGCACCAAGAGTACAGTATATAATGTGATCAAAAACACAAATATTTATCACAATATTATAAGCTCTACATAAAAATTAAGGTACAGGGCATTATAAATTATGCAGCTAATAATAAAATATCTTATTACAATACCGTACCTCTTCCGTTACGCATTTTGCCTTTGCGTGAGGAATAAAGTGAGGGTATCGGATCAGACAGCATCTGACGAAGGAGACCACGTACATCTGCAACACTCTCTGCAAGGCAGCCCTTTTCACCATTACTTCGTAATGTTCGCACTGAAAAGTTGCAAACAGTTCTTAATTCGGGGTAATGAATTCTCGAGCCACAACTTACATAAATGCCCTTGAAAGCTTTTTTTGTAATTACTCGAGTTTAATTGCTTAAATATAGTTAAAGGATTAGAGCTATGCTATTTGTGTCCCATCTTCCCAGGACTCTGTCATATGATGCTTTGAAACTACTACTGTAATGGTTTTGGCCTCCAACACCTAACATAAAAATTTGAGGGAGAATAGGAAGAAGAATAGGAGGGAGGGAGGGAGAATTGGAAGAGGCGAGGAGACATACACACCAAGCCAGACAGACACACCAGGGTACCACTGGTACCATCTAGTGTTATATATATATCCTCTAGTCACTAATTACACACAGTGTTCTAGGTATAACTTAAAATTATTTCATATATTTGGGTTTAAATTTATTGGGGGAAGTTCACAACAACAATCTCTACTTCTGATTATGTTTGGTTTAAAGACCTCTTCTATGTCTTTCTTCTCATATTTATTTACAAATTTGTTTGTGGTTATCATCTCTCTCTATTTTCTTATCTAATATTTATTTTTTTTCTCATTAATTTAACTAAAACAAATGCAAATGCCTTTAAACTCCACCACGGCCAGAGTGGCATATTCTTATTACAGCACTTTACCCCTGATCAGAGGAATGCATTTTAACAAGATTAGAAATTATATATATTATAGATGTTTAGAAAGAATTACATGACATTGCTTTTAACCATAGCCTCAGGAAATAAAATTTGGAAGATGTAGGCCAAGTACGTGAGGTAAAGGGTAGTACAGTGGGCATTAGAGAGAAGGATAGCTATCATAATGTTGTGACTGGGGAATATTACCTACATGATAGGTCCTGTGATGTACTAAGAGAATAACACAGGTTAGTAAATAATATTGAGATATGGCAGCCCGGGTATGTTTCTATCAAGGCCACACTATTGTGGGATGCATCAGACAACTACATAAACCTCAGCCAGACATTGACCAAACCAGCACCTTAATTAATCACTTCAGAAGACTGTCATCTATTTTTTCTAACAAGACCTTTTTCAAGGGTAACGTTGCCCACTCACAGCACAGGGAATAAATGGAGTGTATTATCAACTCATCCCTTGGTTCTGGAGCAATTATCACTGCCATTTGTTTCATTATATCTTAGGCAACTAACCTGAATTGGGGTAGACTTCATTAATGTATATTCTGAGGAGGCGTAGACAAGCACAACAAATGTACACAAGTCGCTGAAGATCCAACATGGCTACGGTGGGACTTGCTCCTGTGCTGCCTACATGACTCACTTGCTGAAATTAGAACGCAATCTCTTAAAAAATAATTTAGCTTAATAATAAACACCAGAAAAATTTTAATAATACAGTTAAATAATTATTCCAATAAGAAATCATTTTCTACCTTTCTTCCTCTTCTCACCTGCCCTTCCTCTAGCTTTCCTTCACACACATATACTGTACAGTATTTGCTTTTCTCAATCCCTGTTTATGGTATTTAGCCCAGGATCTCTCTCTAACATATCTCAGAATTTCTCATACAGGGTGTCTAAATTATTTCCTGGCCTTACAGTACATTAAAAAAAAAAAAAAAAAAAAAAAAAAAAAAAAAAAGAGTGCTTTTAGATCCCTGTACCTTGACCTTTGGAAATCTTCTGTTTTAATTTTCCTGTAAAGAAATCCATTTTGTCTTCACTACCAATATTGCATCCAATAGCAGACTTTACACCAAGTCCCAGGTGGTCCCTCTTGTAACACTTCATTTACTAGAAACAACTATGATAATGATTATATTTCTGTGGAACTTTTGAGTTTGTAATAAGAACATTTAAGATGTGCATTGAAAATTGAGCAGCATGCGCTAATATGAAAATGGCTGTCTACATGGAGTGCTTGACAAAATTAAGGTAAATAAATAAAGTTTAAGGAGTAACACAGGATAGTCATAATGAGAAAACGAATACAATACTGTATATACCAAAAACTAAATTTTCAGTTTCTGTACATATCCTTTTATATAATGCTAATGTACAAAATGTGTGACTTCTTGAGTGCAACAAAACTTCATGACTTACTTCCCCCACGCATGATCTTAAAGTGGACCAAGCCCAGCCAAGCAGGTCCAGCAGTGATTGGAAAACATCCTGAAATGTAAGTAATTCATTCTTGTACAATGAACATTTGCTAACCAGCCAAAAACTTTTGTAAAATATTAATTACTGCCTAATTTTGTTTAAGCCTCAAAATGTAATTATCATTACAACTGCCATCCTAACTGCAAATAAATACAGTAAATGTTGAATGTAATGAAATGCCTCTTTCTGAGAGGATCTCAGTGGCACTGAGATTGCTACCCCACATGTAAGTCACATCAGTCCTAGAAGTGTTTAATAACCTATTGGAGACCAGAGGCCAAAACCTGATACTCCCCTCAGAGATATACAGGGTGAAGGGCATTCATGATCACCTTCACTAAAGAAACATCCCCAGATATGAAGTGAAGCAATATAGACAACAACAAGGTTCACAGAAAGTAAACAAACAATGCAACACATGACTTTGCAAATGAACCATCCAGAAGTTAGGTCATACCGTCCCTAGTAACGGCTAGCCATCACAAGGAGGCAGCACCACGGTGATGGTGCTGCACAAGTTTGATGACTGTTGACACGGGAAGCCTGCAGATTTCCCGTGTCAACAATCATCAGGGCTTAAGAAAATGAAAAGATGCAACCACTTCCTGAAGGAGGGGAGTGAATTACTTGGGCAAAGCATCCCAAACCTGCATCATGGGCAAAACAGCCTTAAGACCCCGAGCACTGAAGCCAAAACATCCAGGCCACCCCACCGGAACAGGACAGAGAACAGCCAAACCACAGCCCAGGTGCAGAAAACAATAGTCTGTCCTCAAGTCTGGCCTCGGGCCGGGCTTGAGGAGTAGAACTCCCAGAATCCCATCAACCAGGTATTAACCAGGTAATAGCCAAGTGAACATGAGACCCACGAATCTCCACAGCAGAGGCTTCAGGTGCAAAAAAGCAACTGTACAACAACCCCCCCCCCACAACTCAAGGCAGGTCCAAAATAAACAGACAAACTCCATTAAATAATCCTTGCAAAAATTGCCTAAAAATACTTTTAAATATTTGTTTTACAAAATTAATGATTAAAACAAAACTGTTTAAGATATACTGTACTTACATTTCTAACACTCATGAAAAAGCCTTTAGAGAGTATTGGAATCGATTCTGAAGAATCGTGGACTGGTCTCGGAGTTACTGATCCCTCATGTGCTAAAATACGATACAATAGCTGAGGAATCTGTCCGGCATTGACATCTGTCCCATTATTAGATTTTTTTGATGACTTGAAGTAGAAAATAACCCTGAAAATGTGAACAACATTAAATATAAGATCAGAAATATTAATATTGTAATTAAATAATGAATATGGCAGGTTATATCCACTGCAAATACAGTATTTTATTATATTGCATCCAGAACACTGACTGTTCACAAATTTGGCTCTCACTAACCAGAAAACTTGGTTATCTGGTTATATTAATAAAAAAAATCTGATAACTCAGCCAAAATCATAACCAAGTTTTATGCTAATTTTATAGGACAAAACCAGATTTATGGAGTTTAGTAACTTACTTAAGTTACTTACTGATGCTTTACAAACACAGTACAGAATATTAACAAATAATAATACTATGTATTAAAATTCAAGCATTGAAGGCAATGGAACACCATTTTCTGGTGGGGATCATGACTTAAATAGATGCATTAAGCCTCCCCAACCTATCCCACCCCTGCCCCACCTACCCTCTATCCCACCTACTTCTGCTCCTACCAGCCTCAAACCTTAATGATTCACACACTCCTTGCCTAACTGTGTTTGCAAGGGTAGGGCTTCAATTCTTTTGCCTTGCCACTCAATCCAAGTTTTAACCAAGACCTCATAAATGTGTTGCAACATGTTTTGTACTCTGCAGGCAGGTATTCAATTTTTTTTTTTTTTTTTGAGAGAGAGATATATACAAGAGTTGTTACATTCTTGTAGAGCCACTAGTACGCGTAGCGTTTCGGGCAGGTCCCTGGAATACGATCCCCTGCCGCGAAGAATCGTTTTTTCATCCAAGTACACATTTTACTGTTGCGTTAAACAGAGGCTACAGTTAAGGAATTGCACCAAGTAAATCCTCCCCGGCCAGGATACGAACCCATGACATAGCGCTCGCGGAACGCCAGGCGAGTGTCTTACCACTACACCACGGAGACTGTGATCAGTCTCAGACTTTCAGAATCAGAATCAGACTTTTAAATCAGCCACATAGTTCTATCCAAGGTTTCAAACTTAACATGGTGGGGGATCTAAGACATCTTGCCCCAGATCACTCCAGGACTGGGTTGCTATGCAAAATAATCATGAATATTAGTCTTTCAAGTGACAATAATCAGTAATCACTACTGAGGAGTGAATTTAATACTGGTTAATTTAGTGCACTTCACAGGAATAGTTATGCTATGATTATTATTAGTGTACTATTATTATACATTATTTAGTGTTACTAATTGCCTACAGCAGAGGGGCCCCGGGGCAGAGCTATCGTCTCCATCCATCGTCCAGGACAGATAAGCAGAGTTAGAGAGAGAAGCTTCAAAGAAGGAAGAAGAATCTGGTTGAAAGGAAGACCCAGAAGCCTGGGCAGGACTGGAATGATCAACTGCTGCTATGCCCAAATCAAAATGGGGCAACCCCCCAGAGGTGACCAAGCCACATCCCGAGCCAAGCCCTGCCCCTATGCCGAAACCTCTGAGATGTTTCCAGCCACAATCATCTGAGGGATTTGCCTTTGGGTGAACAACACCCAAAGGAAAAGGAAGAGGAGATGCAGACAGAACCAAGGTTGAGGTAACAAACACCTCCAAATCTATGTCCCTATACACCAACTAGGGCAGCTTTTGAGGGCATCCAACTGGTGCAACACAGAATATCTAAGATGCAAAGCAGTTGCTGCCTGAAAAGGAGAGCAGCAAGAAGGATGCAAACCCCACATGACTTGGGTCCAAAGGTGTCACCTGACCCAACAAGCAGCCTGGCAGAAGCAGAAGGAATAAACATCGCCATGTGGCAAGGACGATATGCAACCCTCAAACTCACATGAAGCGAGAGCGAGTTTGGGGGAATATCCATAGAACCACTGAACCTGGGACAATACGCCAGATCTTATATAAGTATTGTATTGCAAAGAAATACAAGTATGCTAACACAGCCTTAAAGCAGTGCACCTGCGAAGGCCGACCTCATTATGCTGTAATTGCAGCGTGCGAGTTATACGAGTGTGCTCCGCCAACCAAAATCACTCCCGACCCTGGAAAAAAACCTCCAGAATTAATTATTAGTAATTACTCTGTAGTTTTTTAAATTGTTTAAGTACTACTTACTGGTCTTCGGTGGTGACCATACTCTGCCCTGATGATCCACAGTCACTGCTCGGTCCACTCACACGGGCCCATGCCACATACCACTTGTTAGCCTTTGAGAAACAAAAATAATAAAATTAAAAAAATAATAATTTACCAAGAATTAAACCGTATTATGTTCTTCGCCTTAATTTAGAAACATATGGTACATATGAGTTGGAAAATTAAGTAATACTGTAAGCCCAAATCTATCCTTCTTAGATATGGCAAACAAAACCCTAAATATACTAAATAAAGATTATAAGTCATTATAATATACATGTCTAGAGAACACAAAAGACACTTGCAGTAATATCAGTAACAGTGTAAGTATTTCACAAATTTATCTAATACCTGATGACTAATATATTCCAACATTCCTTAGTTCAGATAAATGTTAAACATAAATCAACAATTTGAAAAAAGATTAACTATAAGATTAATTTGTAATACAACAAGAATCTACTAACTTGCACAGCAACCGGTTCGTCAAAGAGCATCGGGAACTTTTGGCGTGCGCCACACTCATAAGGCATCTCCTCTGTCTCTGCTAACAACTCTCCATCAGTCTCCTGGTCCCCTCCCTCAACTCCAAGTTCAAATAGCTGCAGATGAAAACAGAGCAATAATAGTCAAGGGAATATTAACACTATGTGTCCAAGATTTAGTCTTAGTGCTTGTAAGTAAGTACAAGCACAAAGAAGACACCCTCTGGTGGTCAATGAGCACAACCATCAGAGCCAGGAAAGACAACCCTGGCCAACCTGACAAGGTGGAAAGGTGAGCACTCAGACAACATGTTAACTGTGATCCAGGTAATTTACTCTAGTGCTAAAGCCTCATTTAACAACAAAGTTACAGAGTACAATGCACAACAAATCAAGACTGGAGAATAGTCATCATTAGGGCAAAGCCCAGAAAGTGGCATTTCATAACAGCTGAATGTGTTACTTTGGAGCCCCCGTCCTCCCCCTCTCCCACAGAAGCTTCCATTTAATTCTTCACACAGCAACTCATATGGGACAGGAAGCACCCACAATTGTTTTCCAGGGAAGGATGGGGGAAAGGTTTTTATTCTGAAGGTTCTACACTTCACACAGATGCATCCACCCGATTTAAGGATCTCTGATTTAGCATCCAACTGGAAGTTAAGAGCCGGTTTTGATACCAGTATTTGGAGCCTAGTTTACAGAGTCAACATTCAGTACAGATGGATTATGGTTGCTATTGAATTTACCAAGCTTGCTGCTAAGTAAACGGTAAGCAGTTATTGGATGTTATGACACAGCTTAATTAGGTGATTAGGAGCATCAGGGTAAAAGAAACTCTGCCTATTTTTTTCTGCCTCGGCCAGGAATCGAATCCGGGCCCTTCGGACTACTGACCCCCGAGCACTGTCCACTCAGCTGCGAAGCCCCCCATGCGGCTCTATATGTGTATGGTGAAGGTAAACAAGTGTGCCTGTGTTCGGAATCAGTGTTGGTGGGTGGGAGGAAGAGACCAGTGTTGGTGGGTGAGAAGAAGAGTGCAGCTCTAGCGCAATTAAGAGCCTGGCTCTTAATTCTAAATTTGTGCATTTGTCATCATTATTTAAAAAAAATTGCCCTCTCTCTACCCCTCAATCGATAACTTGTTTTTAACAGAAAAAGTCTGCCTAAGATTGTGAAGAAATTGTCATAGTAACTTTGAAAGAACTATCAAGTATTCTAAGACCAGCACCAGAGAACTACACTTTCTGATTTCAATAGCAGCCTTACTTTCACAATCAAGCACAAGTGTGTAAAGTTTTAAACTGACATGAAGACATCCTCCAGACATCACACACAAACCACTAATAAGACAAAAAAGATCAAACCATGAGGTATTCCTGATGAGGGAAACATGACAGCCCCCAACTCCTGATAATTAATAACAGCAAATATCATAAAGAAACACAAGGCAAAATCAAAACTATATACAATTTTTAAATATAGTAAGGTAAATTAACAAATACAAATCATAGCACTGAAAATGTACAAGATTATGAGCTAAACTTAGATAAAATGTTATGTCCCTCTCTAAAAACTGGACTTAAGAGTATAATAAATTATGAATTACGGTGTATGTATTACATGCAAGTAAGAAATACGACAACAAATTTACCTTGATCTTGCCCATGTATTCACCCCTTCCTCCAAAAAGTCCAAAGCCCCCAATAAGGACATCTGTGTCGGACATAAACCGAATAGCTTCTATTGAGTGGCCTGAGTATCCCCAGCCACCTCCATGACCTGCAACATTAAATGTCTTATAGTTATAATTTAACATAAAGGCCCAGAATGTAGTTCCCTCATAGAGATGAAGGGAGCTTGCAGGAATCGAAGACTGACTCCAAGTAATTTCTTGGAGCTTACTCACAATGGCACCTTAGAGAGGAATATAACATTATCAAAACGATGAAAAAGGGCTTTTGCAGGCAAAAGGAGGAAAAAAGCCAAGATTTGGGAAAGAAAACATTCTGGCTGTCTACAGGACATTTTGTTCTCCAGGCTGTTCTGCCCAGTTGGTTTGTCTGACTTGAGACTGTCTTGTCTGGCTGTAATTTTGAGTGTATTATAGCTGGCTTGCCCAGCTGTCTCTGGGTTGGACTGCCTGGTTGTGTCCAGGCTGGCTTGCCCAGAGTAGAGGGGTCGAGTAATTTGAGGGCTTCTTTTCCCTTTTTTCAAACGGGGGTTCAGTTTGATTGTTGGTTTATCCTCTGATTCCCAATGAACGCCTTGTCCCCATTGAATAAATAAAACTTTGTGTAAAGGTCCTTGGCCCACCGTGGGTCGGGACTGTCGGAAGAATCAGGAATGTCCGTAATGTTTCCATTGTGCCAGTGACATAACCTGAGAGGAGCTACTGAGGAAACCAGCCTAGAGATAGCTACATAATACTCTCAAGTGAGACCATAGGGTAACTGAATGAATTACAACCAAGCACACATGATGTGGCAACCAAATGTGCATGTACAGCTCTAATGTCTCAGCACAGGACAACTCTCAGGGATTTTAAAATGCATGAGGCAAACTAAAGAGAAGAATAACCAATGACCACAGCTATGGTACAAACAGAATCAGAACAGAGAAAACAACTTTGGACTGTCAACCTTCAAAAGCTATGACTGCCAGTCAAAAATCTAGATCAACAAATAACTAAGCAAACACACAATTGTCCACAAATGGCATGAGCCTACTGCACAGAGAAATTAAGGTTTCAAAAGATAAGCACAAATCACTTGACTGTATAATGATGTCTTGGCTAGCAATATAAGTATAAAATTTTAGAGGCAGGAAAAATATGAAACCGATAATTTCTTACTATGCTGGTATATAGGTGTTGACTTCTGTTAATGGTCTAGGTTAGTAGCCAGGTGGGCCAACTAGAAGTTTGAAGGGCACTATTAGGCAATCTGTGGCTTGATTGTTAATCTGCCCGGCCTTACTGTTTCTTCCCTCGATATGCAAAGAGCAGGATATTGCCAACAAAACCAACTAAATGGCACAGCTCAAAATAAAATCCAGTATTGTACAAAATGAAATATCTTATTTTTTTGTGTGTGAGAGATCCCTCAGTAGCTCCCCAATGCTACAAGCTAGAACCATCCATTCCTATGGCTTAGATATCACCACAGAACTGAGATAATAAACCACCAAAAAGGTGCAGGGGACTAGATACTGGTGCTGTTCCTTGGTTGGTGCTCATATTCTGTCAGAGGCCTGGGACCAGATTCACGAAGCAGTTACGTAAGCACTTACGAACCTGTCCATCTTTTCTCAATCTTTGGTGGCTTTGTTTACTGTTATTAAACAGTTAATGAGCTCCGAAGCACCCGGAGGCTGTTTATGACAATAACAACAGTTGATTGGGAAGTTTTCATGCTTGTAAAGTGTTTAATAAATGTAACCAAAGCCGTCAAAGATTAAGGAAAGATGTACATGTTCGTAAGTGCTTGTGTAACTGCTTCATGAATCTGGCCCCTGGTGTGCCTCCCAAGACTTGGATGGTTCCAGACTGACGCGTCAGGAAACTACTGAAGGGGGGATACGAGCCTTCCAGAAAAAAATAAATGTTAACAGATAGATTGATTAAAATGAGAAATGGTCAACTTACTTTCAAATCTATTAACAGGTGTGAAGTCCTCTCTAGTATACACCCGTACAGTAGCAACTGTCTGGGGATCGTCTTCTACCACAGTCAAGCCATGCTCATGAGCCCAAGTAACAGTATCTATGCATGACAGCATATGCAGTGCAACCTGTGAGACAATAAAAGATTCCAGTACAAAGCAAAATAATTTGAATAACACCTTATAAATCATTCCAGGTGTTTTAATTTATTTGTAGTACTGTATACAGTATATTGTTCAAAAAATTAAAAACAGTAATTTTTTTACCTAATAAATATACCAAATCTCGCTCTTCACCAAACTTTATTATGGTTGACCACACAGCTGATACCAGGATAGTGCCTTGACCTAGCAATTTTACTTCCTCAAGTATAAATACATCTAAGTTCATTCATTTGATTTTTGCTCTCTCACGCACACAGAAATTTTGTATTCAATGATTTGCATGCCCGTTTATGCCACATACCTGAGCGCGAGAAACTTGGTACTCAGGTAGTATAGGAAGAGATAATTCAGGCGAAAGAAGATCTCTAAGGCCATCCTGGAGTCCACCATTAGACAGCCTCTGGGCCTCAGCTGCGACTATATTGTAACAATACACATCTTGACGAGAGTTGTCATAGCTGATGATTTCAAGTAAATTACAAAAATGGTCAGAGTTTATATAAGTATTATAAAACCTTATATATTAAAAAAAAAGTGTATCAAAATGTAATTCATATTGCCATGTAAAATTATGAATGCGGGAGTGAAAAAAAGTGAAATAAATGTTTGAAATGTTTGGAAAAGTATAAAATACAAAGTCTAGTGGAAAAACGAATTGAAATATTGAAGATAAGCATGGGAGCGTACAGTATTAAGTAGACAAAGTATTACAGTATTACAGTAGACAAAGCAGAAATTAGAAATTGGCAAATAAATAGCCATACATATCTAAGGGATGGATTTATCCTTCAAAATGCAGTTATTGTCATGCGTTAATCGTCTAGTTTCTAGAACAATAAAGTCATCATGAAAGGACGATTTACATCTTGCATAAGTGTTTGAATACTAATGTTGCTCGTATGGTTCCAAATGCTCAATGGAAGGGTGCAAAATACGTTCAGATGGACTTCAACTCTTGGACTCCCATCAATACATGACAATACTGCACTTACCTAAGATCTTACCATGGAATCTTCACTGCATATATATATTTTGCTATTCATTTTACATACATATTCCTAACTTTTGAATACAATATATTTCATATGAAAAATAGACAACAAATATTACTTGTCTGGTCCTGGCTCCAATCACAATGTAATACTCACAAATGCCAAAAGGAATACTGACCACTATCAAGAACAAAATATGAGTAGATATATGTTTGTGTAATTTTTTATCTTTTAAATAAAGATTTATCATTTCTTAAGACTGCTTCTATACTCAAGCACTCAGAATCACATCAGACTCCTCTGAGACCCACGCTGAGCTGATGGAAGCTAGAAGCAGGATTCAGATGCCATCCCTACACAAGCTATCCACCTTACTTGTGAGCCTGGTGTAATATGAATCACACCACTCTGTAGGGACCACTCTGCTGCAGCCTGATTCAGCTAAATGATGATCATTATCCTTGGAAATCCTGTACCATGTTATATTGCTTTGGTTCGATTTTATTAAGGTCTCATGTTTGTGATTAATACCACCTATACTGCATATTCTTGGCTTTTATTTTGCTGCAGCTCCGAGCCATGGTTGTCTTCCTAGGTGGCCGGCGTGAATCTCCCACTTGCCGTAGATACATTCTCCAAGGTATACAGTTTCTATCTCTACAAGTCAGCTTTTCTAGAGTCACCTTGCTTCTGGGTATTGTGTGCTATTTCTCCTCCATCGTGAAGCCTGTTAATTGGGAATTGATATAGTTTGCTATATGCTAGTGTTTGTGTTGCACTTGCCCTTGATTCATCAATGTTTTAGTGCCTTGTGCCTTTGCTGGGTATGCACTTGGGTAGCAAAAAGAGATTCTTCATCATTTGTGGTGTTGAACAGCTACCCATGTCAGAAATTGATCAGAGCTAGGTATACAACTTCTGACAAGACTCTCCCTGTGCATAGTATGTCTGCGAGTTTGCACATTATTCCAGGTAGACAGTACCCATTGATTCCAGGAGGAATGTTCAACTTATATTCTGTTTGCCGAGTTTGGTTGGTTTCTCTAGGCGAATCAGAGCTGGATTTTACTGAATATAGCTTCTTTGGTTTAATATTTAAATGTTTAAAACACATTTTAACATAGTTAGATTGTGCTTGTATATACAAGGATATATTGCATTAAATAAAGTTAAAAATATTGGCAAAATCCTTGATGGACAAGAATCCTACATGAAAAGAAACACATTTTTAAAATGAGGCTTCATTATTATATCTGAAAACATTAAAGAAATCTGCAAGAAATCCAAGTCTTAACTCAAAAGGCAGTAGAAACAAAAATATAGTCAGTATCCTTGACAATTTTAGAAAAAGCATACATAAAGAAGCATCGTATTACCTCCACAGCACATTATACACAGGATCAAGACATATGGTATGGCCAGTAAAACATATCTGATCTTGTGTAGAGAAACTGCGACACTGCCCATCAGACCGACTGATAACTAGACATCTCCATCCCTCCTCCTCCTCTTTTTTCCCACCAACTGGTAACAACACTGAAATAAAATTATTATTTATTATTTTTATGAAACATGAAAAATTCACTGTAAAACACGATCATTTCGCTTTCATCTTTTAGTTATTTA
The DNA here is from genome assembly GCF_040958095.1 of Procambarus clarkii. Classification (NCBI taxonomy): domain Eukaryota; kingdom Metazoa; phylum Arthropoda; class Malacostraca; order Decapoda; family Cambaridae; genus Procambarus; species Procambarus clarkii. Next base: position 13,193,294 of record NC_091220.1, on the reverse strand, counting down.
TAAAAAAATATGAATCTGGCTTTGAGTAAACATAAGAATCCAACTTCAGTCCACACACATTTAAGGGAAAATAGAACTTGAATATAAGGTGATGTAATAGGGCATCAGAAAATAAAAGGCTAAAAGGTTGGGAATGTTGTCTTATATCTAACTCCTTTAGTCACTGATAAGGACTAACTAATCTAGTCCTTACAGCATCTAATGCCAATTAATGTCACCAATAATGGTTGGCTTTGATAGAGCCTCTTATCCTGGAAAGTGTATTAGATTTAGCATCATTGAGTATGTAACTTCTTCATTTGCATGCAACTCATCCTCATCTTAAGCCATCTTGGTAACGATCTCATTCTGGGGCCAGATTCACGAAAGCACTTACGAACGTGTACATCTTTTCTCAATCTTTGGCGGCTTTGTTTATAATTACTAAACAGTTAATGAGCTCCAAAGCACCAGGAGGCTGTTTATAACAATAACAACAGTTGATTGGCAAGTTTTCATGCTTGTAAACTGCTTAATAAATGTAAACAAAGCCGTCAAAGATTGAGGAAAGATGTACACGTTCGTAAGTGCTTTCGTGAATCTGGCCCCTGGACTCTTTGTTGAATCCTTGTTGATAGGTTTCTGTTTTGTTTATCTAAGGTTGATTTTCTTCTTATCTTGGCTTCTGGTCATGGAATGGGTGGGCTTCATAATCTTTCCAATAAATCCAGCATTGAATGTAATGAAATGTCTCTTTCTGGAAGAGCTCTGGTGGCTCCCTGAAGCTATCTTGCTGAACAGGGTCCCTTGTGACAAGGGTAATATTTCCCAAACTGTCCGCATTGTAATCAAATATAGCCAGCCTGCGGACCATCTTTGTGGCTCATGACGTTTGCAAGTTTTCCAACATGTTCTGGGCAGATATTCAGGCTTCGGGGTTTGGGTGTTCTAGGAGTACCCGGTGTTTGGATAATATTCCCAGTTCGTGTCACGGGCAGGAGAGAAATGGTTAGGCATGTTTTTTATCACTTGATGCCTGTTTACCTAACAGTAAATAAGTACCTAGGAGTTAGTTAACTGTTGTTGGGTTGCATCCTGGGGAAGGTCAGTAGTTCGACCTTGAGAGGACCTCGATATAAGTCAAACATATACAATACACAGGATGCCTGTCCTGTACAAAATTAATTGTTATTACTATATTTAAATATCAATGAAAAGTTTTAATTAAATTTCTGAACCATTGAAAATATTTATCCTCAATATATCTATAAAAAATATTCGATCTTCTATTTTTTCTACATACGCCTTTTAAACAATGGTCTATTTTACTGTACAGTACAGTATTAAGATTATGCAATGAAGATTGTTTTCCATAAATTTATGTTTACTTAAGCCCTAATATGTTGAACACATTCTTACTCCTCAGTACAATTAAACAGCAACTTCTTCAATAATTGGGCACCAAACCAACAACTGGAATACTGTATCTCCAGCATTCTTTTATATATAGTTAATACATTATACATGAAGAACTCCTTCAAACATGAGCAGGCAATTTACAGAAGCAGTAAAGCATAAAGCATCAGAGATATAGTTGGAAGCAACTGCAACAGGAGTATTGTAGTAATAACAACTGCAGCCTTAATGAAAATACAATAAATATCCTCACCTAAGCAATTGCTATTGGCAACAACAGCAGCAGCACTAAGATTATGAGCATTGATGAGAGACTGATCTAGCTTGACGTAAGTGACATCAGCAGATGCACCAATCCATGTTGCACGACATCCAAGTCTTGGTCCAATACCAGGGACTATGCCAGGCACGGAGTACCAAGGACAACGACCACGACTACTGCCTTCCCCTGCATCACTCTGAGGTGCACATCGACCAAGTTGACTTTTCTGCAAAAATAAATAAATAAATATATATATGATAATATATACAGTATATACACGCACACCACTTCACCAGGCAATCACTGGTGAAGTGGTTTGTAAAGTGGTATTAGTACTGTATTGTGTATTGTGTATGCCAGTGGGTAAGCCCTGGTAATGAAGGTTCAAATCTTGCTCGAGTCATAAAGTTAATAGTGATTTAGGGCTTGGGGGCTATTCAAGCATTTCCCTAAAAATGTGTTGAAACACGAAAACATTCAGAATTTTGTGGTAATTTGTTCAGTTAAAAATGAATCTATTTAAACAAACTAGGACTAATATTTAGAATACCACTACATGTATTTTAACTAATGAGGGACAATTCTATTATATTCCTATCAATAAAGCACTTATTATAGCCTAAGTATTTGGCTTTGGACCAATCGATAACATTGTTACATGGGTGAACATGAATGAAGACGAATTCCAGGATCTTCAAATACCTCACACACATCAATACATCATCTTAAGAGCAGATATGCTTGTACAAACAATCTATACGCTACTATAATTAGTAAAAAGCCCAAAATCATTATTACTAGTACAGTATTAATTGAATTATTGTTACTGATATATGAATCATCACAAATATTTGTATTAGTTTTTAATTATTATTATTATTTGTACTACCGTTAAAATCACACTGATTATCAAAGCTTCAATTAATTCTGGGTCTTACCTGAAAATCTCCACAACTGTAGATTTGTCCATTGGACGTTAAAAAAACTGTATGATTACTTCCTGCAGCCACCTGCGTCACGCGAACATTTGGAGGTAAGCGGATCAGGACTGGTGATCCTCTTGAAATCAGATCCCCAACTCCCAGCTGTCCATAGCTGTTACTGCCCCAGGTGTAAGTTTCTCCATTGGCACACAGCACAACTAAATAAGAATTATAAAGGGAGATGTTGCAAAATCAAATGCTTTATAGCTTATAAACACACACACACAAAAGACAGGTCAAGTATAGTACATCATGTTGTATTTAATCATGTTACAGCAGTTGCACTTCACAGATTTTCAGTATTATTCAACAAAGTATAATTTTATACTATACAGTACAATCTCAATTTGGAAAACTATATGGGATCAACCCTGATTTGTTGGAGTGAAGAATTCGTAGCATCCATTACATGACACATCGTACACAAGAATGATAGCACCCAGATATTTCTACCATTTCACACACAAAATTTGTATGTTTCTTATACAAATGGGAGTCCCAGTAGTACAGTCGGGTTTGTTCTCAATACACAATTGAGAATGCCAGGTTCGAATCCCAGGCGAGACAGAAATGGTTGGGTGCATTTCCTATCATCCAATGCCCTGTTCACCTATCAATAAGTAGGTACTCAGGAGTCAGTCGGCTTGTTGTGAGGTTGTATCCTGGACGGGGTCAGTAATTCAAATTTGGGGGGGAAACCTCGATATAAGATTAATGTGTATAAATACACTCTGGCTGCCTGTTCCCTTACACAATGAATTATTATTATTATTACAGTATTATGGCTAGAAGGGGTGGGGGGGGGGGGCTCAGCAGTGCTCAGGCATGTCTATTTCACTCCTCTCCCCCATCCTCTCTTTCTCTCCCTCTAACCTCCTTCCCCCACCCCTTCTTCTCACACACCTCCATCTCTTCCCCTCCCTATCTATCCCCACCCACCCCTACCTCTTCCCCTCCCCTCATGCAACCCTACCTCTTCCCCTCTCCTCCTTACTTACCCCAACCTCTTTCCTCCCTCCTCTCTCCTTACCCACCCTTACCTCTTCCTCTCCCCCATGCACCCCCTACCTCTTCCTCTCCTCCTCTCTTCTTATCCCACCCCTACATCTTCCCGACCAACCACTTGGGTGGACGGTAGCGCAATGGTCTCGCTCTGTGCAGGATCGGCATTCAATTCCGACTGTTCAAGTGGTTGGGCACCATTCCTTTTCCCCGTCCCACCCCAAATCTTTATTCTGACCCCTTCCCAGTGCTATATAGTTATGATGGCTTGGCACTTTGCCCTGATAATTCCTTCCCTTCCCCCTCTTCCCCTCCCTCTCTGCCAACCCACCCCTACTTCCTTCCCCTCCCCTTCTCCCCCACCCACCCCTACTCTTCCCCTTCCCTCTCATACTCCTCCACCCATCTTCCCCTCCTCTCCCTCCAGACCCTTCCCACCCTACCCCCTGCCCCCCTAATTGAGTAAAATTATTCCCAAGCATTTTGCCTCTTATCTCATAATATCCACAAACATGAACAAGTGCACATATAACAACTGTGATTGGCAGCTGTTTTATATGATCAACAGCTGTGCTACTTGATTGCAGCTGTACAACATAACTGACAGCTGTACCACATGAGTGCCATAGTCGTCGACATCCTCAGTTTACCATTCTCAGACAGGGCAGAAATGACCGATTCATGAAATAATTTAAATGAAATAAATGATTCTTTTACTTGATGCCTCTTTTCACCTAGTATTAAAATAGATACCTGGGAGTTGGGCAACTATTGTCATTTGCTCCTTGGCAAGGCAGGTAGTTCTCGGCAACAGGAATTTTTATATCATTATTTCCCCTACTATTATATAAGAAGGTACAATAGGTATACAGTAGTAGCAAAGAGATATTGAGCTGAACTGGCAACTGGTTAAGTTAAAATCTCACTGAGAAAGGCCGAGTCAGGTTCGAACTTAGTTTAAAATAGTTAAGCATATTCCTCAAAACATTGTGTATCTGAACACCGGATACATAACATTTAAATTTATGTTATAAATGATTGTACACAATATTTAATGCATTCATACCAGAATGATGAAGCCCACAAGTGACTTGTACTGCTGGTGAAGACCCTGTCAAGTGGACCCGTGCAGGAGAGAGCATAGCTATCTTACTTGCATCTCTCTCCTGATCACTCCCAAGACCATCTTCTGCTGCTGAAGAGAAAAATGCACAAACTTTAGTAAAGTGACATGAAATCATTAGAAATCATTAGATGTAGCACAATATATGATGCTCTTATCCCTGAGTGAATTATAGATTAAATGGAAAATACAGTATGATCAAAATACAGTACAAAATAATTAGGAGTGCACAATAGTAATACTATATATCCCTTAGGGAAGCTACAAAGTACAGAACTGCATTATAATGATATTTCTACTTAAAAGGTGTCCTTAAGATATAACCCAGCTGTTGCTGGGTTATATATTAATGCCAGGGAAGCAATGAAGTAAAGTTCAGTCCAGCCTGATATCCAGTCCTTCTGATATGAACTCAGCAGCTAATGAGCTGTGTAATCTGGTGCTCCTTCATGAGGTTATCTTGAGATAATTTTGGGGGCCTAGCGTCCCCGCAGCCCGGTCCTCGACCAGGCCTCCATTTTGTTACACAACCCCAGGAAGCAGCCCGTAGCAGCTGTCCAACTCCCAGGTACCTATTTACTACTAAGTGAACGGGCTAATCAAGGTGAAAGAAACTCTGCCCATTTGTTTCCACCTCCACTGGGGATCGAACCCGGAACCTCAGGACTAAGAATCCGAAGCACTATCCACTCAGCTGTCAAGCCCCAGATCCTATTCTTTTCCTGGTGGAAATTTGACCTGTTACATGGCGTGTTTGCTAAGGAGCTAGCCTCTAGTTCTGGAACCAGATTTTTTTTGTCCTGACTTAGAGAGTTTATGTGCCCTGTGCCTTTTGCAGATCAGCACCATTTTGAGTTGGCTGTCTTAGCCTCCCAAGCCCACGGGTTTGCGTAATTGACCTCTGGAGTTCCGTGCTGCACTTCCACTCCATGGGTTGCAGGTTTGTGTCCCATTAGAACCTTTCATGCCCAGTATTTAAATCTTTTTTTACCTGTATGACTAATACTTCATGTCCATTCACATGAGCAAGTCTCTCTTTGGGGGTTCACCTTGCCCTGGCTGCAGTGCCTACCTTCCTGTGATTCCAGCTGTTTGGGGTGACACTGCAGTCTGTGCCCTGCCCCACGCTGTATGCTATAGGCTTTTTGGTGTTTTCCTTTTGCTTCAGAAACCTCCTTGCTCTCATTTTCAGGGATTCTGCTTTTAGTGTTTCTATCTTCAAGCTGTATAGGTTATTTGCCCCCAGGCTAGATGGGATGCACTACCCGTGCTCTGCAGGCTGCTCATCTTGTATCTTTTTGGCAGTTATTCCAGCCAGTGGTGTAAAGTTTTCCTTTTCTGCTTGGGTCTGGCCTTTGGATTATGGGGTTGTAGTTTTGTGCGGGTCGCCCTTGGCTTGAACAAACATGAAGCAAACACTAAAGAATGAAAACTTCACAAGTAAATGGGGTCCCAAAGGACAAAGTCCAAAGGGTCTTCTATCTTGAGGTTATCTTGAGATGATTTCGGGGCTTTAGTGTCCCCGCGGCCTGGTCCTCGACCAGGCCTCCACCCCCACGAAACAGCCCGTGACAGCTGACTAACACCCAGGTACCTATTTTACTGCTAGGTAACAGGGGCATAGGGTGAAAGAAACTCTGCCCATTGTTTCTCGCCGGCGCCTGGGATCGAACCCAGGACCACAGGATCACAAGTCCCTGCGTGCTGTCCGCTCGGCCAACCGGCCGATGGCTGATCCCTACCTAGAAAAACCAGGGACCATGATCTGGCAACTCATGGAGTGATCAGACAAGTCATATATCAGGCGAAGAATGAGGATTGTTGACAGGAAGACCTTGCAGATCCCTGTGGTCCTGCCACCTGGTGATGATCAGCTGCTAATAGGGGAAGAATAACCTAACCACTTGGGGGATCATTTGCAAAGTTGTTTGCTGGTTTGTTTGCTTACTTTATATGAAACTTGCAGTTGCCTGTTTTGCTTCACTTCCTTTCTGGGTGTTTGATTCTTTGATGAGGTGATCATGAAACCCCTGCTCTCTACTCCTCTGTGACGGGTGCCAGGTTTTGGCCCCTTGTTCCCAGCAGGTTTTTATCTGAATTTACCTGTGGGCCACTATTTCTAGTGGCCTCAATGAGGATAAGAAGTTGATGGCATGTATAAGGTCCCGCATTTATCCTGATGATTTGTCAAGCCTGGATTTAATATTTAGGGGCATTTTGGAAGGTAGGCAATTCCATGAGTTCATAACTCTATGGATGAAAAAAGCATCTCCTGTTTTCCATCCTACATTGTGACTTGAGCCTGAAACCGGTGCTCCTTGATTGTGTTACATCTGAGCTGTTAAATAAGTTCTGAGGACTAGCAAGGAATGGTGTGACTTATGGTTCAGATATATTAGTGTGTGTGTGTAGCTACAGTAAGTCACCATTCTGCCCCTCCAGAAGTATTCTTTGTACACTGAGGCAACAGGAACGACTAACAGTGTCCTAAAACACTGAGTTGAATCCTGAAAAGCTGCAAGGAGCAACATGCAGATTTAAATTGTGTGGGGGATCTATAAGAATCCATCCAAGAGATAAATAAGGTAAACAATATGTTGGATGCAACACCTACCCAACTTGAAAGAATAAACTCCCAGACCCCTAACACAAGGTATCTTTGGTGGGGAAAATCAGAATGCAAACCGATGCCAGTTAGGAGAATCCTGAAACTAAGATGGAATGAACTAATCAACTAGAGACAAGCAGGGTGGGTGGGACAACACAATTATGAAGCATAAAAATGAATAATAAACTAATCCCCAGGTGACCTGAGCTGCCACCTGGTGACAGCAAGAGTTAGTGCAGTTGTTGTCTACCTGGGGAGTAATATTGTTTGCTTTCTTCTCTAAAACACACTGATGCACCATACTATTTTGTACGTTAATATCTCAAGTACAGTGGTTATCATGATACAAGCAACTGATCTTTAGGGTGACTGATGCCAGTTCCCAGCCATCTGGAGATTTTTGTACTTGCCTGTCTGCTCGTTTCCTTGGGATTGGAGGGAGTTCTGCCTCTCTGTTCAGTTTTCAGTTGCAATTTTCTTACCATGTGGGGTATGTTTTGTTATGCCTACCTTTCTGGGTGCCTAACTCCGGTTGATGGCAGACAAGGAAAATCCCTATTGCACCCTGTGCCTCTCTGAGGGGGGCCAGGTTCTGGCTCATGGTCCCCAGTAGGTTGAACTCCGTAGACTAATGCCCAGGTCTAATGATTCGCATATTAGTCCAGTGGTTCCAGGGAGCCGAAGAGGCTTCCCATAGAAATTGAGTGACATAAAAACTTGGCAAAGAATGGGAGCTGAGGACACGTCCCTCTAGGCCTGTGCTAGAGCTCCAGCAACCAAATATTTGGGTTAATATCTCAGTAAGTATTACATCTATTGACTAAACTGTGGTATTACCACTGGTATTATACCACTAAAGTGTGGTATAGATATATATATATATATATATCTCCTCTACAATTCATATCAAAGATTTTTCTAAATGGTTATTCAATGTATTGATAATGCACTTATAAACAAAATGTATGTAAGATAGCTAATGACCAGTGCCTTTATCTTACGTAGAGGTCCTTTATTATTATTCTCAAACTCATATACTGAATCTATGTTCAATTATCATTCTGTACCATTGGTTTTACATTGTATCCCACACATTTGCATATACACCCAAAATTCTTAATGCATTTCTTTGTCATGCCTTTTATATTTAACATTACAGGTACTATGCTGACTTAGGTTCAGTTTTCATTAACTTTACATAACCTCTGAAATTTCTCACATGCATAGCGACATTTCATAACATGCAAGCAAACAGCTGACGTTCATGGCTTACCACATGTCCATATATACTGCACATAGACAACTGGCCATATGTTCATCTGACAATGCTCAAAGCAAAATGTCCTTCAAACTTACCCTTTATTTGAAGTTACAAGTCAGCAATGCTTCACCTGAACCAGAAATCAGCTACTAGTGTGCTTGAACCTCTTTGCTATGATAAACATTTGACATGAAATATATTTGCTTATTTGTAATATATTGCACAGTACTTTAAAAAGCCAAAAGCAGAAAAATCATTGTATACATCCCTACTCACATGGAATTAAATGCGATAAAAACCAGTGATGAATGTAATGAAATGCCTCTTTCTGGTAGGCTCCTTTGTAACTTCTTGAACTATACACTGTTATACCTGTCAAATCCTCAATACTATATAAGGCTCTAATGATTCATGAGGGCCAACCAGATCTCAGTACAGTACTGCAAATGCTTCACAAACTGGGGTAACAGACTGAAAGCCCAACGACACAAGAATGGCTGCACTGGCTGCCATTTGTTGGTGTGCGCTACAAACCAGGGCTTCAGCCTGACTAATGGTTGTTTACATAGTTTGCATCAGCATTGCAAATGCAATTCACGTAGTTGTCTGTTTTGATGCACTTCACCTTTCTGGTTGTGTTTCTCTTGGTTACTGTAGCGATCCTAGATCCCATAGACTTTCCCTTTCACTTTACTGAATGAACTAGATAATGATACTAGCCTCTGATAAGACACTCATGAATTGTCAAGAGCCTGAAGTGGTACAGAGAGTTTTACAGGTATACTGTACAAGTAGGTGTTGCTCAGGGAGATATTGAGAGAGCCCTCCCAGAAAAATTATTCTGTAAAATATATTGTGACTAATGAGGAACACGACATGAGCTTTAAGTACAATCCTGCAATTCACCAACACATGACACATCCAAATGTAAAAATATCAGTTTAATCCCAGAATTCCAAAGTCAATCTAACTTAACACAGATACAGGAAATAGCTGCCTTATGGCAAAGAATGATATGGCATGTGTAATAAAAGATATGAATCCCTCATTGTCATGAACCCTCATCAGTCACAGAATACGCCTCAAACCAAAGATTCAGTGGCAAAACACACACAGTATACCAAGCAGACAACGAGGATTTTGGAAGAAATGAGCCATGTATTGATGCTCATTGATCACAAAATGCAGTTTCACAAGCAGACATGGATTTCTATACATAAAAATAAATCATTTGAATACAAATTATATGATTTTGAAGTAAAAGTGGGATAGTAATTGTGAAAGGAGACACATTAAAGTCTTAACACATGGGTTATTCACTGATGAAATAACATGTGAAGGAGCCAATGATGACATAAGGTAGCCCATGTAGTAATATTATGTAGGGAAAAATGTATGACAAATAAAGAGATAGCAACAGCCATGAAACATAATATTAGCAGAGATGGTTGTGACATAATTGGTGTGAAAAAGAGAAAGAAAAGGAGAGGAGGACAGAAGAAGAGAAGGAGAAAAGAATAGAAAGATGCAATGGTAAGGAGGGAAGAAGGAGAGAGAAAAATTGGGAGAGAAGGAGGGGAAAGAAGTGAATGGAAGGGAAAGGAGGTATGGAATGAAGTATTATTAAAACAATTGGACTTACAAAAAAAAGTCATGAGCAAAAAATTATGACAGGTGGAAAAAAATAAAATGTTTCCATACATTGTGAAACTGAATAAATAAGCAGCAAAACAAACCTAAGATGTTACTGGTAGCAAGAGGATCAAGGGCAGCAGGGGCGGCTATGCCAGCAGGATCGGGGCTTGCTGCCGCAGGGGCACGACTACCAGTACCGGCCAGAACAGGACCACCGCCCACAAGGTTGGAGGATGGGGCCAGGAGGCGCAGCAGCCGAGCCTCAAACTGGCCCAAGTTACCCGTGTGGCCATCCATGGCTGAGGCTTGGCCACCTAGCCCTGTTAACATACCATCAAGAATACTACACAGAACCACTCACTCAAAGGTCTCCACCATACAGTACTTGGCACCTCAGTAATGTTCATTACTGTTATTATTGGTCCATTATATAGCCTATATTGAGATAAAATACTGCACTGGTAGCCCTTGATTTGTGCAGTACTGTATTGTAGAAGGTGGATTTCATAGTACATAATCAAGTTACAAGTTACACCAAGTAACTTGACATAACCAAGTTACATCAAGTACATAGTTACACCAAGTTTTAAAGTGGACAAGTGAATTTTGAAGGTGAGTAGGTTGAGCATGGATCACAGTGAATCACACATGCTCTATGGCTCTCTTGGCTTCTTAAGTTTTACACATTTTTGGAATGGAATTACTGAATATTGTTACGTCATTGCACATTCTAAGCACTATGGACTTTATTACATGCTGTATTTGTGGATGGAAACTGAAGGTATCATTAAACAACAGTGTTCAAATAGGTATTTTAGAAGTATATAATTAAAAAGAGTGAACTTTTGAATGTCTCTTGAACCTAACTTTGATTTTCCCCTATACTGTACTGTAATAGAAATTTAACTCAAATACAAGTTGAGAGCCAAATGTAATTAGAATTTTTTTCTTTGTACATTACATGGAATTTATTCTCCACATTTTCCAAATTCCAAAGTTTATGACATGACCTTTCACACGTAATTAGAAAAGAAAACCTGTATTTTGAAAATGAAAAATGAAGTATCCCAAGAGCTGCACTTATAAAGCATGAAGCAAGCATGAAGCAAGGTGGAACATGCTGTCAAATTTAGCATCAGGTTGTTAACATATTCATGAAGTATGCCATTTGCTTTGTAAAGCAATCATACAACATACAGTACATGGATTCCATAGGCAGAACAACCAGGCAAAATCATTCCAGAATAAACTTGATGCAGTTAAACTAATAACATTAATGTAAAACCCATCACTCGAGTCTTTATCATATCAAACCTATATTCCCAAAATGTGTAAACATTTATAAGAACAGTGTATACATCTCACTGATAAACATGTAACTTATTCAAATTAAAAAATGACATATCTTTTCAAAAAGCAATTAATCACTAAAAAAAAAAAAAAAGATAAAATTATTTCTTTTTAATATCAAGTTACTGCTTTGCCCAATATACATTTTAAACCTATACAAATTTGCATCTAGACATATAATTATTGCAGTACATAATATCATTAGCTTCAAGTAAACTACAAAAACCCAACATGGAATGTAATAATGAATTTTTGTTTTTTAGTGGGCCACTCAGAAGCTCTCTGATGTTACAACCTGGAAGCAGCCAAGTCTTGGGGAACACACCAGGACTCTATAACCTACAAACATCTATTGAGACCAGAATATGACCCACTCAGAGGGACAAAGGAAATTCAGAATACAACAGCAGAAAGAATGGCTGAGCAGAATATAGAAGATGGAAAAGACCACAACAGAAGGGTAATGCCACTAAAATGTGGAATCAATAAAAATAAACCCAAAATTAAAGAATAGAGAATCCCCCACAATAAAATCTTGGTAACTCACTCAAGACCCTCAGCACCAAGGCATGCAATGAAGTCAGGCCCCACTCAAAATGGAGTAATATGCAAGGGACCCTGCAGACCTTCAGTGGGTCTGGACCATTCTAAGGACCAAGCTTCAAAAATGCAATTGAGGTTGCAAGGGAGGAATTCAGTTCGTACAACAATGAGACGGCCTCAGCTACATCTGTACCGAGAAACCCTGTAATGCCTAACACCAAACTCCACAGAATGGCAAAGGAATGAACAAGGAACCCTCCACCAGCAATTCTAAGTCACTAGGAGAGGAAGAATCCCCCACAATGGAGCCAATATCCCCCCCCCCCCAGATACTGGTAAGCCAGCAAGAAGCAAGAAAGTGCTAACTGGGGAAGGAAGCCTCAGAACCTTGGGACAACAAACTCCAAAGCATAATCTAAATATATTATGAGGATATGGAGGGAATAGAAAGGGGCAGGAGCCTTACTCATCAAGCCTGCGGATCAAAGGCCTGAAGTTGGTACAGGGCCTGAATCAGCAAGGAAGGCCGAGAAGCTGAGCAAAAAGAAGCCAGGTAGACCAGCCATATAGCAGAAAACAAAAAAGCATTAGAAGGGAAGGAGTGAACTTGGCACAAATGTTCAAAACCTGAACTCGGCCCGAACGAGCAGCATCTAGTGTGATGACATGTTGCTTGTTGACTTGTTTTTCTATGGGGGAGTTTTCTAGCCTCTATTCAGTCTTAGGTTGCAATTTTCCAACCAGGCAGGGTCTGTTCTGAAGTGCCTACCTTTCTTGGTGCTCAAACCAGGTCAATAGTAGACATGAATACTTTCATACATGTGAGTTTCATAGGCAATTGCTCCCTTTGCCTCTCTGAGGGGGACCAGGTTCTGGCTAGTGGTCCCAGGTAAGCATGACAACTCCATATGACTGAAGCCCCATACTAATATTAGCTAATATCAGTTCAATAGCTCCAGGGAGCCGACGAAGCTTCCCCCACAGAAAAAACAGCAGAAATAGTAATGAAGTACAATTTGTGAGTTTGAAGGAAGCATAATTGCCAATTTTGGGCAATACCACATGAGATGATATTTGATTCTACTTCCATTTACTGGATCAAAGGTTTCGAAGGTCGGAGGACCTAGTCAAACATTACAAGACATGGAAATGTTTTCATAGGCGTGTGGACTTGCGCCATTTATCACATTCCGGGGCATATTTTTATGAATCGACCAATACTGATTAGTGCAGCCAAAGCATTAAGAAAAACCCAGTCAGAAGAAAACTTAATTAGCAACTCCAGAGCTAGCAAGGTGATTCTTATATGTTGAGATGATTTCGGGCTTAGCATCCCCGCGGCCCGGTCCTCAACCAGGCCTCCTTTTTGTTACAAACCCCCAGAAAGCAGCCCGTAGCAACTGTCTAACTCCCCAGGCACCTATTTACTGCTAGGTGAACCTAGCAGTAAATAGGTACCTACCCGGAACCTCA